>NC_068355.1:138457491-138609991 GCF_020536995.1 Dreissena polymorpha | reverse complement strand
AAAGTGTGTGTCATAGCCCACGGGTCGAGTTTTGTGTGCATTTTTTATCATCCTTATTATTTCATAGAAATAACTAAGACAAAATAAAAACAACATGCTTTTTGGAAGTTCTGAAAGCATAGAAAGTATGATGAAAATGGTTATGATAACTTAATATAAAGAAAATTTGCAGTCACCATCTTATTAAAGGAATATTTTTTTCTAATATCAAATGACTATCTCACCAAGAATATAAATTCATAATGAAAGTTCCGTGTACAAAACTTTTGATTTTTGACACCATATACAAATTCAAAATATACAACAATCTTCGTATCTTGTATATGGAGGAATAAAAGTATATAAACATTGCTGTTTATGCTTTACTTATTACCCGAGCAGTTCACACGGTGTCAACAACGCTAACATAAACATAGGTATAGAGCACTCATGCGCTTTTAGGCGTAGCTGTTTCAGTTTTCATCTTGGTGACTTTTACATAACGCCAACAGACACGCATGAATATTTTCGAATATTTAATAAGCTGATTCGAGATACAACCTCTGAATTTTTGCTACATCACTTCGTATGTGCTCAATTCAAAGGATGTAGCACTGTTCAGTGTAAGGAATTCCGGAATACTCTCTGTATGCTCAAACGACACAAATTGTGGCCCTGTTACAATTACGCGTTACAATCCATCTCGCAGAATTTCACTTTCGCCTCCAAGATGAGAAAACAATCATTAGCGAAATAGTATAGTGTCACGATAAGAGAAAATCGTTTAATTATCATACCACAATGTTTGCCGCACTTGGTCAGCACGTCTGGAAATCATCCCTTAATGTGTGGATAGGCTGCCATTATTAACAAGTTTGCTATTTTCAATTCAATTTTGTATCAAAAAGCATTGTTCTTAAATGTGGCATTTTCAATTCGCAATGAGATTTGTAATGACCCTCGTCATGTGAAAATGGGTCTTATTTCATATGCGCCCATCATATAAATAGCCCACTCTGCTATCACTCCTTCTGGTAAGGAGAAACATAACATATTGAGTGATTTTAAAGCGAACAGGGTCGCCTATGGCCTGACTGCGCAAAAGCACATGTTGGGTTTAACAAACGCTTGCCGAAACGCATAAGACCCATTTTCGCATGACGGCGCTATTGACGTGTGATTTAAATGTGTCGAAAGAAAACTGCGTTTAAATCAAATATAAACATACGATATATTATGATAGTGAAGAAAGATACTCATAACAAGGCATATGAGGACACATATGAAGTTCTCTCCCGTAGTATATTTTTTATTTTACTCACACTAATGTGTGGTTTGACAATGCTAACACACATTTCATGCGGTGAATATGCAGCTTACAAGTGAAAAACACAACACAATAGTTAAACTTTTGTTTAATTGTATTTAATTATTTAGAAAAGTAAATTGCTAACTTTATTTCAAAGTCAGCGTATACGCCGACTACATTTTTAAAAGACATTTATTGTTATAAATATATTTAATATAATATATTAGGTTGTTTTCGGTTTTAGCGATTAAAAAGCATTTTCGAGGTTGCCTATAGTATGCCTGTAGTAATTCATGAACTCATATCCAACTGTCTATGTATTGAGAACTGTGAATATAAACAAGCTTAACCTTCTACTAACCTTCTGCTATTGCATTCGTATTATTATTATAAATTGTTATATTCGGGTTTAGCAATTATGAAACTTTTTTTTTGTCTATCGTATCGCTGAAGTTATTGTTGAACTTATGTTCAACGTTTTATAAATTGAGAATATAAACAAAGACCTATAGATAATATGGGTCTTTGATATAAATAAGCCTCAACTTTTTCCCGAATCTCTCATTTTACGACCTGTACTACGTCATTGAGTTGTATGCGAGAGTGTAACCTATTGCGTTGTTATAACCCGTAAACTTTCCTTTGTTTATCGACAGACGCATCTATTAATAGCCTCATATATCATGAATGCAAAAACTACCGGGAAAAAGAACCACGTGACCAAATAGGACGCAAAACGCAAATACCATGCGACTACGACTTTTATTATGTAAGAAAGCTCCGCATTACCTTTGAAGTCGGAGCCTTGTGATTGCTATTACTTAAATAATTGACCTCTAACTGAAGTAAGCAAAGGAAACGCAGCACCTAATTGACCCATTCCTTCTATGTGCGAAGGCAGATTGAATTTTACTAATGTATGGTTTGCCTATAATAACACACATTATAATGCGGTAAATATGCGACTAACAAGTCAAAAACACTATAATTAAACTTTTGTTTTGAATTAAGTTATTAAGAAAACAAAATTCCAAACCTTATTTCAAAACAGCAAGACTACATTTTTTAGAGAATATTATTGTAATATTTAAATGTTTTTTTAAACAGTTTCAGCGATAATGAAACATTTTTTTATGTTGTCTATCGTATCCCTGTAATAATTGTTGAACTCGTGGTCAACGTATTATTAATTGAGACCTGTAAATATAAACAAGCGTAACCTTATACTACTGCGTTATTCTCACACGGACTCCCCTTTGTTTATCGCCAGCCTCAGATTTATGAATGAGCTGAGCGAAAATACTACGTCACGCACACGCAGCAGAAAGTGGACTATTTAAATCATTCATTAACAATCTCCTCTGCGACACGTACAATACGATCATTGTTTATTGATTCTTTTCTATAAAACACCGTTCGAAAATATTGAATGTAACACGATATTAATATAATGTTGCCATTTGTGAATACACATAATTGGAGAACTCAAACCTCTTGCATAAATTATACAACTCTTTCTTGCGCGGATACGCAAGCGGGTATTGGGATAATCATACCTAGTCGTATCGACCTGAATTTCACACTAAGCACTTTAGACGGGCGCTAAAGCGCCCATCTAAAAACTACTAAACCCATACATCAATATTAATTGTGTGTTACTCTCATTTACCTTTATTATAATGATTCCTATAGTTTCTGACTCAAGAATGTTTAAATAACCCTGGGGCTTTTAATGTAATTGAGATTAAATAAATAGGTTTAAAACTATTTTTAAACTAACCACAAGTCAGCTTTAGTTTAGCGTTCAATTTCATTATAATATCAACATTATAATATTTTCTGCTATTTTCTTACTAATTTTTTTTCGGCTTAGCTGATTAACCTCACTTTTGACCTAAAGTGACCTTAAAGTTACATTCATGAAAATGCCCGCAGCTACCCACGAATGTATACACTTCATTTAGTCCATTGGCTGATTTGAGAAAACCACCAGAACATTGGAAACATGGCCGCGTCTTTCCTACACTGTTTTACTGTGGGTTCAGCATGAAACAATTTTATCTCTTATGGAAAGGCATGATAGATAGAACAGTTTTACACTCAACTCTTCACATCAATACAATTTGCGCATAGATTCTACACCTTCGTCAGTTTGCGGTTAGTTTGTGTGTGAATGTCAGAGTTTATATACAGGCTATCGCTGGGTCTTCACGAATACCTTATGTTCTGACCGGAGTTCGTGGCCAGTAAAATAATCGTTATATAATAAAGACGCTATAGTGTGAACTATGTGAACTGCAATTTTCTTTAGACCAGAAAGATGTTAAATGAAGATATCCAGCGATATAATTATGGTATGTCAATAATAGATTCTTTATGTGCTTTCAGCAATACCATGATAAATATTATTTTTAATTAATTTAACAAGAATTGTTCCACCATATTGACAATTGTATTAAGCATGAGCGCGATGATTCTCGATACTGTTAATACTCGAATCAAATATCAATGCCCGACAAACCACTTAAACTGGTTTGTTCGAAAAACGCACATATAAATATTAAAAATATGTACGGATACTTCGCGTGTGGCCGGTTGGCTCATATGTTTTAATTTCACTTCCATTATACTTATGGTTTTCTGTTTTGTATCTATAGGTTTATGACCAGCAATATCTAATAATGTAAAATAAGCCGCAAAAACTCTGCGTAACATCCCGTACTGCGTGTGATGCAGCTAAGAACTGCACAGAAAGACATTCGCTATCCTTTATCACGTTCATTGAACTCTTTACATTTAATAAACTCTTTTTTAAAGATATTTCTTGTTTATTTTTACATAACATTCATTGTTATTTTTTAAATATACTTATCAATAATGACCAAATAAAAGACCCTGTAATACTTGAAAAGAACATATTTGAGTGTCTATATTTAAGTGAGTTATGTAAACCTTTTAAGTCCCCGTGGTGTAGAGAATATGGTGTCCGCCAAGCGACCGGAAGGTCATGGGTTTGATCCCCATTGTGGGAGCATTTTTTCATTTTTCCCAAAGACATCAAAAACTGGTCCACAGTCCCAAGAAACGGACTCAAGAGAGTTTCAATAAGGTAAAAAAAGTTTCCTTTAGGCTTTCAATGCAATCAAGCTAAAATAAATAGGTTTAAACTAAACTAAACCTTTTAATTAAGACGACCTATTTTTCAAAATCATAACATAATTAACAAAACAAAGTCCCTCACACCCTGCTCAGCCTTTCTTTAAAGCCACATAAATAGTAAAAAATAATTAATATTTAGTAAAATATTTCTTTAAAAAAAGAATAACTCATTAAAAAAAATCAGTTTTCCTTATAGCAATAGCCAAAAATTCAATGCTTGATGTGGTATCTATGGTAACATTGTTAACGAGATACAGAGATACAAATTGCTCGTTTACGAGGAAAACTGAATTTTTATTGGTTAACTTTATTTTACAAAATATTTTTCAAAATTATCATTGATTTTGACTATTTATGTGGCTTTGAACACAAAGTATTTTTGATACAATTATTAATTTGAAATGGTACAACACACTGTTTAAAATAAATGAGAATGAAAGATGTTCAATAGATATTTAAAACCAGATAAATAGATCAACTGTTACCAACCATTCATCTACATGTTTCTTTAGATGCTATCATTGTTGGATTAATGCCAAGATGCAATCGAGTCTCGCTCTTTGAAAAGGGGGTTTAATGCATGTGTGTAAAGTGTAGACAATATCCACTTTTTTGATAAAGTATTTGTTTAAGTAAGTCTCTTCTTAGCAAAAATCGAGTTTAAGCGGAAAGTGTCATCCCTGATTAGCCTGTGCAGACTGCACATGCTAATCTGGGACGACACTTTACGCACATGCCTTATTCCCCCTTTTTACAGAGCAAGGCTCAATAGTACATAGGATACACCCTACTGTCCATCACCATGTAAAGTATAACGCCCAACCATGCACCCCATGTAGTAATGTAGCGTTTGGATTTCAATAATCACAAGTTGTCCCTCGTAATTTGGGCTAATATATCACTGTCAATTCTCTGTGACAGAACTGCTGTCAAATTGTCCATGATACACAAGAGAAAAGGAAGAAGAATATCAATTTTAAGGTCAAGGTCACATGGGATTATTACATAAACTAATTTGTTTCAAAAAATGTTTTCAGAATGGTATGACCCTTGTTCTGAGAAAACTGGACATAATGCATGTGCGTAAAGTGTCGTCCCAGATTAGCCTGTTCAGTCCACACAGGCTCGTCAGGGATGACACTTTCCGCTTTTATGACATTTGTCTTTTAAATGAAGTCTCTTCTTAGCAAAAATCCAATTTAGGCGGAAAGTATCCTCCCTGATTAGCCTGTGCGGACTGCACAGGCTAATCTGGGACGACTCTTTATGCACATGCATTATTCCCAGTTTTCTCAGAACGACTCATATGTAGCATGATGGTAACTACTTCTGATGAAAGGAAGACACAAATTGCTTTTAAGGTGAACAGATCAATGGTCAAGGTCACAGGGCTTGTACTACGAAATTTGTTGCTGAACTTAGCTGAAGAGCTCTTCATTCTGCACATATCTTTGGGACTCTTGTTTAGGCTATTACAGCAAACACTAATCAAACATTGTATGTATATAGGTCTCCATAATTCTGTATACAAGAAACTCTTGAATGACAAGGGCTGTTTGTAAAACATGCATGCCCCCCCCCCCCCTATTGGCTGTCAGTTGTAGTGGCAGCCATTGTATAATACCTTTTTTGTCACTGTGACCTTTACCTTTGATCTAGTGACCTGAAAATCAATAGGGGTCATCTGCCAGTCACGATCCATGTACCTATAAAGTTTCATGATCCTAGGTTTGAGCATTCTTGAGTTATCATCCGGAAACCATTTTACTATTTTGAGTCACTGTGACCTTGACCTTCGACCTAGTGACCTGAAAATCAATAGGGGTCATCTGCCAGTCATGATCAATGTTCCTATGAAGTTTCATGATCCTAGGCGTAAGCATTCTTGAGATATCATCCGGAAACCATTTTACTGTTTCGAATCACTGTGACTTTGACCTTTGACCTAGTGATCTGAAAATCAATAGGGGTCATCGGCCAGTCATGATAAATGTACCTATGAAGTTTCATGATCCTAGGCGTAAGCAATTGTGAGTTATCATACAGAAACCATTTAACTGTTTTGAGTCACTGTGACCTTAACCTTTGACGTAGTGACCTGAAAATCAATAGGGGGTCATCTGCCAGTCATGACCAATGTACCTATGAAGTTTTGTGATCCTAGGCGTAAGTATTGTTGAGTTATCATCTGGAAACCATTTTACTATTTCTAGTCACTGTGACCTTGACCTTTGACCAAATGACCTGAAAATCAATAGGGGTCATCTGCCAATCATGATCAATGTAACTATGAAGTTTCATGATCCTAGGCCTAAGCATTCTTGAGAAATCATCCGAAAACCATTTTACTATTTCGAGTTACTGTGACCTTGACCTTTGACCTAGTGACTTTAAAATCAATAGGGGTCATCTGCCAGTCATGATCAATGTACCTATGAAGTTTCATGATCCTAGGCCTAAGCGTTCTTGAGTTATCATCTGGAAACCATCTGGTGGATGGACTGACCGACCGACGGACCGACCGACATGTGCAAAACAATATACCCCCTCTTCTTCGAAGGGGACCATAAAAATTAGTGCAAATTGTTTGATAAGAAGAAAATGACTTTAGGACATATTTCAATTTCAAGCACTAGCTTCAATATTGTGAAGCAAAATGGAACAATTATGCACAAGTTTGGTACAGAGTCCCTTCCATGGAGCCGTTTTGTAACCTTCAGGCAGATTAGCCGCACAATTCAGAAAATATTACCGGAATTCATAATTTTTATCATTTCTGCAAGCCTGAAGTTCGCTCATCTATCAGTTGTGAGTTTCATTAAAAATACCCCTTAAAATACATACATGTTCACTCACTGAGTGAGTTCATATGCATTAACATTGAGCATTATATCTGAAAAAATTTGTATTGCTTAAATTCAAACATTCAAGTGTATTGAAATGGAAATTATAACTTATACACACTTAGTCTCAAACATCTAGAAGTTAACAACAAATGGGGGGAGCATCTTTTTCGGCGTAGCTGTATTAAGCCAGCTTTTCACCTTACCTGACCTTTGTAAGTGTCCAATAAAATTCAAATAAAATTTCCTGCAGCTAGGTACGAATGAATACACTTCATGTGTTCCATTGGCTGATTTGAGTATACCACCAGAACATTGGAAACATATCCATTTAGAAGTTTACAACAAATGGAGGGAGCATCTGTTTCGGCGTAGCTGTAATAAGCCAGCTTTTACCTTACCTTACCTTTGTAAGTGTCCAATAAAATTCAAATAAAATTTACCGCAGCTAGGTATGAATGCATACACTTCATTTATTCCATTGGCTGATTTTACTTTACCACCAGAACATTGGAAACATATCCGCGTCTTTGTAACACTGTTTTACTGCGTGAAACAATTTTATCTCTAATGAAAAGGCTTAATAGATAGAACAGTTTTACACTCAATTCTAGACATCAATACAGTTTGTGCGTGTACCTTTTATTTTCAAAGGATTGCCAGGGCAAAAGCGTTAATACTTAAAGGCTATATTCTCATATTTAGTACTAACTTCCATATTCCTGTCAACATGTTAACATGTAAAAGTATAAAGAGCAGTGGAAGCGAGGCCTCACTTTAATGCATTGCATTTCAACCCGCGAGGTATTGGGTCAATGCGCGGCCAGTGTGTGAATGTCAGAGTTTATATACAGGTCATCACGGCAATTTGCAACTAGTAAAATAATTGTTATATAATAAAGACACTATCCGTGAACTAGGTGACCTGGAATTTTCTTTAGACCAGAAATATGTTAAATGAAGATATTCAGCAATATAATTATAATGTGTCAATAATCAATTCTTAATGTGTATTCAACAATACAATGATAAATATTTTTTTTTATTAATTTAACAATAATTATTCCACCATATTGACTAATAAATTAAGCATGAGCGCGATTTTTCTTGATACTGTTAATTATCGAATCAAATAGCAATGCCTGACAAACCTCTTAAACAGGTTTGTTCGAAGAAGGCGCCTATAAATATGGATACTTTGTGTGTGGCCGGTTGACTCATATGTTTTAATTTCACTTCCATTCTTTGTTTGGTTTTCTGTTTTGTATCTTTAGGTTTATGACCAGCAATATGTAATAATGTAAAGTAAGCCGCGAAAACTTCCCGTAACATCCTGTACTGCGTGTGATGCAGCTAAGAACTGCGCAGAAAAAGACATTCGCTATCCTTGATCTCATTCATTGAACTATCAACGCCGTATAACTTTTTGAAAGATATTTATTGTTTAATTGTAAATGATCCAATTTGTAACGGGTATCTTGTTAAATTTGCATACCATTAAATCCACACACCTTGAAATAAAATACATGGCATAGTAAATTTAAGTTTAAATAATAAACATATTTTATCTATGCCAATTAGAATAATCTGGTGGTTATAAACAAGGTAGAAATCCGTCTTTTTTGCGCTTTAACTTAAAAATAATAGCATTTGTCAAAATAGACGTATGCGTTTAGAAATCCTACTATTGATTTTAAAAGCGGTACCGTTTGAAAAATAATGATTAACATGTATTTCATTTCAAGGTGTGTGGCTTTAAATCCAACACTAACCTGACAGTAGCAGGTTGTAACAAGTAAAACCACAATCCATTAAAGTTTTTATAGCTGATGTACATCCTTCCTGGGTGAAAAGAAACCCAGATTATGTTATGTGACAGCTTCATGGTTTTAAGATTAATTTTTTAATATCAATTTCAGATGTCTCCTTGTTTATTTTTGTTATTTCAGTAAAGCAAAGGATATATATATATATTATATATATATATATATATATATATATATATATATATATATATATATATATATATATATATATATATATATATATATATATATATATATATATATAATATATATAATGAATGAGTACTTTGATGTCTACGGAGCCTTATATTTTTGTAACTAATAAATGTACGCAAGAAATCTAGGTAAAAGTGTGTGAAGGTTTACATTTTTATTTCTGTTAAAGGGGCCTTTTCACAGATTTTGGCATTTTTTAACTTATTCATTAAATGCTTTATATCGATAAATGTAAACATTGGATCGTAAAAGCTCCAGTAAAAAATCAAGAATAAAATTTAAAAAAGGAAAAGAACATAGCCCGTACCAGGTTTCGAACCAGTGACCCCTGGAGTCCTGCCACGGTCCTGAACTAAAAACGCTTTAGCCTACTGAGCTATTCCGCCGAGTACACATGCTGAACGTATTTTATACCTTATATAAGCAATCTTCGTAGTTTCACAAAATTTAACGACAAAAACAGAACTCTCCAAATTATTCAATCGTTTCGCGTTGCAACGCTTTATAATTTTTAGGTTTTAAAATCGTCAAAAGTTGCATATAATGGCTCTATTAGACCATGGTAAATGTTCAGTATTACTGTTTCCTCACAAATATCATAACTTAAATGAAAATTTGCGAATCTGAAACAACTTTTTTCAATTTTGTCAATTTACCAAAGCGTGAAAAGATCCCTTTAAACACACCTGAGATAACTGAAGAAATTCAGTATTTTTCAACTGAGGTAATAATATGTTCTTTCATTTGTAAGTTTGTCATTATTTAAAAATGTATGAATTCCTAACCCTCCCTTGTTGCTTTCACTCATAAACAAGATCTTTTATTTGCATCTTACAATGAAAGTATTGTCAAACTGCACATAAAATCTTTCAATTATCTTGCAACCCTTTGCTTAAAAGTAAATACATTCTAACCAATTGTGTAACCTACAATGGAGCTCCCCTCTGAGAAAACAGGGTTTAATGTATCAGGGACTATACTTTACGCTTTTATAGAATTGTTCATTCATATTAATTCTCTTCTAGACGTAAATCAAGACAAGGCGGAAAGGTCGTCCCTGATTGGCAAGTGATAACTGCACAGGCTAATATAGGATGACACTTGACGCACATGTATTAATTATCATTTTCCCAGAGCGAGTCTGTTACAATCCACATGTCCATGTACAAAACCAACAATCCACATGTCCATGTACAAAACCAACAATCGACATGTCCATGTACAAAACCAACAATCCACATTTCCATGTTCAAAACCAACAATCCACATGTCCATGTACAAAACCAAACAAATACGTTCATTTTGCTTATTACAAAATACAAACAACTAGAAGTTTTTAAAATCTAAAATAAGAGGAAAACCTTTAAATGCCTAATTAAACTTATATCCAACCAAAGTTTCACTAATAAATAAAATATTAGAATGTTACTGCTATGGTGAGGTGGAATGCCACCACATAGTGTTACAAGAAACAGAAATTAATAATGTCCTGTATTATTACATCTCATTTACCGGTAAGTAGAATTAACATACTCGTAATGTGCTGTATTATAACGTCCCATTTACGTACAATAATTCATATTAATATTGCCAGATATTATATTAGAAAGCAGTAACATTTAAACTTTGTATACCATGTTCTGTTTATTTTGTTTGAAAATACTTTTATACAACATTAATCATATGTGTCTTGTTCTGATAATACTGGTCATAATGCATATGCGTAAAGTGTCGTCCCAGATTAGCCTGTGCAGTCTTTCCGCCTTGACTTAAATTTTGGTAAGGAGGGACTTATATGAAACTAAAAATACCATTAAAGTGGAAAGTGTCGTCCCTGATTAGCCTGTGCGAACTGCACAGGCTAATCTGGGACGACACTTTACGCACATGCATTATGCCCAGTTTTATCAGAACAAGACACATATATTGTAAGATGTATTGTAAGATGTAAATTCTTATTGTTTCAAAATACCTTATTAGTAATAAGTATTCAATGTATTCAATGTAATTTTTGGATAATTAAAAATTATCATTTGTTCATTTGAAAATGTTTAGCCCTGTTATTTTAAACAAATCTCATTTGTTCATGTCTGTTAATCTTATTGTATTCATGTAGTATTTACCAACAGGATTGTGCGCGGTTTAGGTTTGACGTGTTTATATGTTATTCACAGTATTTATTCAAAATTATTCATGTTTTATATTTTGAAAAAGATAATAATGTGATGAGTGAGTGTGAATAAAGTGAAATAATATGCAAACTTTTGAGGAAAAAAATGCTAGACAGATATAATTAACGAAAGCTTCGAATATTAACTACGTATCTAAGTTGTCAAGGGTTAGGCCTCTGTATGTTAAGAGTGAGGCTCATTGAAATGACAAGGACTGTCCATTAATATTATATCTGTCAGTCGAACCTCATATCAAACCATTTACTACTTAGAGATCTATACACGTATTTAACCCTTTACAACTTAGATGCATATTTAACCCTTTACCACTTAGATACGTATTTAACCCTTTACCACTTAGATATCAATTTTGACGCATTTGTAGACCCTTAGAAAGTTAAATTTAATTGAAGATCTTTCTTACTAGATTCATGTTTTAAAGGCTTCATTTTCAACCCTAAGATACTGATGAGCAGCAAACAACATAAAACCTGAACAGACTGCTAGTTACTCGCAGGCTGTTTTGGTTTTATGCTGTTTGCACATAGCCATTTTCACTTTGCTTCTGAGTGGGAAAGGCTTTATGCACGCCTATAAAGAGTTGCCCCAAATTAGCTCATTTCTTCACAGGCTAATCAGGGATGACACTGGGCTTTGATGGTACATGTATTTTTCTTTTAAAGGCAGTCTCTTCTTAGGGAAAATCCAGTTAAGGTGAAAAGTGTTGGGAAATCAGAGACGTTGCTTTACACACATGCGTTAAGCACCCTTTTCCCAAAGCCAGGCTCATTTCTTTGTGCTTTTTCAAACATTAATTTTGATGTGGTTGACTACTATATTAGATACATATCATTTTCATGGTCTTTTACAAGTGGCTACAATATTGTGTAACCTGTTACCACTATTGTGTAAATTTGTGTTCTGCCTGTCACCTGTGAATCCCTGACTCATTTTACCAACTCCCTTGAAAATAGAATATGAAATGATTAAAATTCTGTGGTCTCATTTACAGACTAAATAGGTAATATTTTATTTTTGACATTTTTTCAGCCTCAGCAAATAAGTGAGATGTAATGGGATGCTTTCACTGAAGCCAAATTTGTTTATGTCTTAGTTAAGTTAGTTATTGCAAATTGCAAAATACTTTCAACTACCTTCCATAAATCATTACTTCACCTCACAACATTAATCAAACACGGCAGATCTAGAGGAAGATGTCACAGATATCTGTGGTAGTGTTACCTTGATTTAAAGGGACCTTTTCACATTTTGGTAAATTGACAAAATTGAAAAAAATTGTTTTGGATTTGCAAATTCTTTTGTAGTTATGATATTTGTTAGGAAACCGTAATACTGAACATTAACCATGCTCTAAAATATCCATTACATTCGTCTTTTGATAATTTTAAAACTGAAAATTATAAAGCATATGTTACTTATGCGAAACGATTGAATAATATGGAGAGTTCTGTTGTAATCATTATATTTTGTACATTATGAGGATTGCTTATATTATGAATAAAAAACACCACACACAGCATGAGCATGGATGGTCGAGTGGTCTCAGCAATGATCTTTTGCTCCAAAGGTCAGTGGTTCGAGCCCAGTTGAGGATTACTTTTTTCTTTCTTTAAAGGGACTTTTTCACGTCTTGGAAAATTTACATAATTAAAAAAAATTGTATCAAATTCCCAAATTTTTGTTGTATTTATGATATTTTTGAGAAAACAGTAATACTGAACATTTTCCATGCTCTAAAAAATACATTATAGGCGTCTTTTGACAATTTAAAAATATGAAAATTGTAAAGCGTTGCAATGCAAAATGATTGAATAATTTGGATAGTTCTGTTGTTGACGTTATATTTTGTGACACTGAGTGAGGATTGCTTATATAAAGTATAAAAAACATCATTTAATGTGTGAGCACAGAATGCCGAGTGGTCTAAGCATAACACTTTTACTCTAGGGGTCAGTGGTTCAAGCCCAGTTGAGGGTTAATTTTTTTTCTTTAATTTTATTCTTGTTTTTACTGGAGCTTTTTAGAACCAATCTGTACATTTATCAATATAAAGCATTTAATGACAAACTTCAGTACATGCCAAAATCTGTGAAAAGGTCCCTTCAATTGTTTTCTTGATTTTTACTGGAGCTATAATTGAGATCCAATGTTTACATTTATGAAATTTAAAGCATTTAATTACAAACCATAATACACTCCAAAATCTGTAAAAAGGTCCCTTTAATGCTTTTGCCTTTGCTTTTTGCATGAATTTAGAAGACATGAGGATGGCGACCCCATGAGGATCTAGGTACTGTTTTATGTTTTCCCATATCAAAATTTAAATTAAAAATTTCATATATGTAGACCTTTGTTTTATTTTAGATGTCAGATTGGCCAAGGTTTAATTCATACAGATCAGAGGTTGCCATCAAATGAGATGTATTACATTATAAAAGGTTTGTGTGGTCTTGCTTGTTAAGGTTTAGGTTTATGGATTAGAGGTTCATATAGACTCACCAGGTACCTGTACATAAGTTGCATTGAATGTTCAGATCAATATTTAGTGTATGAGGCTGAACATATGTTTTTTTATATATTGTGTACGAAAGATCATAATAAATCACAGGTGGTTAGCATATTAGTAAAAAACATCATTTTGAATGAAAAATAGTCAAATTATAACAAATGAAGGTTACATCTGAAGCGACATAGAAGTTATGAGCATTTTTTGCAGATTTCGAAACCTAAACGTGGACTCTAAGTTCAAGGTCAAGGGGGTCAAAATTTGTGTGAGTATGGAAAGGCCTTATACATATACACATGGATACCAAATATGAAGGTAACATCTGAAGCGACATAGAAGTTATGAGCTTTTTTCAAAACCTAAAAGCTGATTTCGAAACCTAAACTCGGACCCTAAGTACAAGGTCAAGGTCAAGGGGGTCAAAATTTGTGTGAGTATGGAAAGGCCTTGTACATATACACATGGATACCATATATGAAGGTAACATCTGAAGCGACATAGAAGCTATGAGCATTTTTCGAAACCTAAACGCAAAGCGTGACAGAAAAAACAGACAGGCAGACGGACGGTCCGATCACTATATGCCCTCCTTCAGGGGCATAAAAATCAACTTCTCTGAAAACAAAAATGTCACTATTTGATAGTGATTTTTTTCATAGAGAAATTGATTTTTAATATAATTCGATTATTTTTTCATTCAAAATGATGTTTTTACCAACTAATTTCATAGCCACACGCTAACCAAATGTGGAATCACAGAGTTTGAAATTCTATCCATAAAGCTAATCTAATGGCTAAATAATACAAAAATATACCCCTATATAGTATATAGACAAGTCTATATACGATAACGGGATTTATTTTTATTATTTAGCCATTAGATAGCTTTATTGATAGAATTTCAAACTCCTGTGGTGGAATAAATAGGCTTGTAAATGTGCTGATTGCTGCATTATAGCAACTTACTACATGCAATTATGAGTATAATAGTATTTACAGTTGTAGTGAAGTGGTCAAATATTGAACTGATCGAGACCAGACTTTACCTGTGTTTAGCAGCGATATGTTTTTTATTGTGAAGATGCTGCACTGGAAACTAGAGAGGTCATGTCAGGTAATCACTCCCGTGGAAGCTACATGATATAGATCAGCAAACACAGATGGGATGGATCCGAGATAGGGTTACAGTGCGCTGAATATTTTGTGTGTGTTATACCCTCTAAAACCATAAAAAATAATTTATTTGAAGATACAATTCTCAGTAGGGGCACTTGTCATGACTTTATTTCATAATTTTTATTATGCGTGTGGTAGGGAACACATTTTTTTACAAGAAATTCTCATTTTTAGATGGTCGCTTTGCCACCGTCTAAGGTGGTTAGTTTCAAATTCAGGTCGATACGCCTTAGCTACTAGGAGCCCAATACCCGCTTACTACGCGTATCCGCATAACATAATTTATGCAAGAGGTTTGAGTTCTCCAATTATATTCATTCAAAAATGGAAACATGATATTAATATCGTGTTAAATGCAATAGTTTCGAACGGTGCTTTTATAGAAAAGAATCAATAAACAATGATCGTATTGCACGTGTCGCGGAGGAGATTGTTTATGAATTAATAAAATAGTCCACTTTCTGCAGCGTCTTCATGACGTTGTTTTTTTGCTCAGTCCAGTCATAATATGAGGCTATTAATAGATGCGCCTGTCGATAAACAAAGGAAAGTCCACGGGCGATAACAACGCAATAGGTTACGCTCTCACATACACCTCAATGACGTAGTACAGGTCATTCGTAAATTAAGGCTAAATAGATTCGGGAAAAAGTTAACGCTTATTTATATTCTCAATTTATAAAACGTTGAACATAAGTTCAACAATAACTTTAGCGATACGATAGACAAAAACAAAACAATGTTTCATAATTGCTAAACCCGAATTTAACAAACAATTTATAACAATAATACGAATGACCTGTTACGTAACCTCGTTCATGCTACTACAGCGGATATTTCTGGTAAACGTTCTTTGGTTCTCAACAGATAGCGGCGATCTTTTGTATTTACGGGTGCTAGCAACGCAATAGTAGAAGGTTCGTAGAAGGTTTAGCTTGTTTATATTCACAGTTCTCAATACATAGACAGTTGGATATGAGTTCAACAATTACTACAGGCATACTATAGGCAACCTCGAAAATGCTTTATAATTGCTAAATCCGAAAACAACTAAATATATTATATTAAATATATTTATAACAATAAATATCTTTTAAAAAAATGTAGTCGGCGTATACGCTGACTTTGAAATAAAGTTTGCAATTTACTTTTCTAAATAAATAAATACAATTAAACAAAATTTAGACTATTGTGTTGTGTTTTTCAGTTGTAAGTTGCATATTCACCGCATTAAATGTGTGTTAGCATTGCCAAACCACACATTAGTGTGAGTAGATAAAAATTATACTACAGGAGAGCACTTCATATGTGTCCTCATACGCCTTGTTATGAGTATCTTTCTTCACTATCGAAATATATCGTATGTTGGTATTTGATTTAAACGCAGTTTTCTTTCGACACATTAAAATCACACGTCAATAGCGCCGTCATGCGAAAATGGGTCTTATGCGTTTCGGCAAGCGTTTGTTAAACCCAATAGTGCTTTTGCGCAGTCAGGCCATAGACGATGCTGTTCGCTATACAATCACTCAATATGTTATGTTTCTCCTTACCAGAAGTAGAGATAGCTGAGTGGGCTATTTATATGATGGGCGCATATGGAATAAGACCGATTTTCGCATGACGAGGGTCACTACAAATCTCATTGCGAATTGAAAATGCCACATTTAAGAACAATGCTTTTTGATACAAAATTGAATTCAAAATAGCAAACTTGTTAATAATGGCAGCCTATCCACACATTGAGGAATGATTTCCAGACGTGCTGACCAAGTACGGCAAACATTGTGGTATGATAATTAAACGATTTTCTCTTATCTTGACACTATACTATTTCGCTAATGATTGTTTTCTCATCTTGGAGGCGAAAGTGAAATTCTGCGAGATGGATTGTAACGCGTAATTGTAACAGGGCCACAATATGTGTCGTTTGAGCATACAGAGAGTAGTCCGGAATTCCTGAATAGTGCTACATCGTTTGAATTGAGCACATACGCAGTGATGTAGCAAAAATTCAGAATTTGTATCTCGAATCAGCTTATTAAATATTCGAAAATATTCATGCGTGTCTGTTAAGTTATGTAAAAGTCACTAAGATGAAAACTGAGTAAAACAGCTATGCCTAAAAGCGCATTTGTGCTCTATACCTATGTTTATGTCAGCGTTGTTGACACCGTGTGAACTGCTCGGGTAACAAGTAAAGCATAAACAGCAATGTTTATTTACTTTTATTCCTCCATATACAAGATACGAAGATAATTGTATATTTTGAATTTGTATATGGTGTCAAAAATCAAAAGTTTTGTACACGGAACGATCATTATGAATTTATATTCTTTGTGAGATAGTTATTTGATATTAGAAAAAAATATTCCTTTAATATGATGGTGACTGCAAATTTTCGTTATATTAAGTTCTCATTACCATTTTCATCATACTTTCTATGGTTTCAGAACTTCCAAAAAGCATGTTGTTTTTATTTTGTTTAAGTTATTTCTATGAAATAATAAGGATGATAAAAAGTGCACACAAAACTCGACCCGTGCGCTATGACACACACTTTATAAAGTTGAATGGCGTGTGTTCATTTCAAAATTGCGATTGATTTTGAAAAATGAATTGCGTGTTAAACTATAGAATAGCGAACATCTTCAGTGCCTTCGGCGCTTTGATTTTTTAAAGTTGGAGACTACATGAAACTTTGACAGATGGCGAGAAACCCTCATCAACTGACAACTGGAGAGAAGCTGGTAAATAGATGGCCGTAAAACACACAGGTGGTTAGCGTGTGGCTATGATATTAATTAGTGAAAACATCATTTTGAATGATAAATAATCATATTATAACGAAAAATTAACTTTTCTGAAAAAAAAAATTTCACTATCAAATATATATATAATATATATCTTCATCAATTTTGCACCGATTTTCACGATTTCGGTCTTATTCAACGCAGAAATGAATTTCCTTTCTGGAAATGTATATGTCTTGCAATATTTTTACAAATGCTGGGTCAACTTTTAAGAAATAACACGATACACAACACGCATGACCCAGTTGACAGTGATCATGTATTCTTTATGAATGAAATCTCCAGTTGTAAAGACACACCTCCGCATTGGACCAATGAAATCACTCGTATGTTTAAAATGTCAGTTAGTTGAAATGTATGTAAACAAAGGTTTCAAACGGCGCTGGACAGTTAGTCTTGATGCAGAATGTAACGACAAGAACGGTAATAATGTTTTTTCATACGTTTTATTGAATTATGGTATCGAACTACATGAACTTTATAGGGAAGTTGCCCTTTACTCCGTGAAGATTTCAGTCTTAAAGACAGCATGATCACTGTCAACTGGGTCATGCGTGTTGTGTATCGTGTTATTTCTTAAAAGGTGACCCAGCATTTGTAAAAATATTGCAAGACATATACATTTCCAGAAAGGAAATTCATTTCTGCGTTGAATAAGACCGAAATCGTGAAAATCGGTGCAAAATTGATGAAGATATTGCTGTTCAAAGCGATGCACCCCGTTTTGGGCTGATTTTGAGTTGCATACCTTGTTATATATATATTTGATAGTGAAATTTTTTTTTTCAGAAAAGTTAATTTTTCGTTATAATATGATTATTTATCATTCAAAATGATGTTTTCACTAATTAATATCATAGCCACACGCTAACCACCTGTGAATGAAATATCCGTATAAATTACATACGGGATGTTGGAAAAATGACCCGATCAAATGGCCAATGTTCGAGTACGGCGACATTCATATCTTTCTCATTGAGACACTAGGTAAATAAGTTTATTCTCTAATAATGGGAGTATCATTGTAGATGTTGATGTAATTAATATTGTCGTTCTTTTAGAGTTCATTCATATTCGTACACTGTATACATATGTCTACTATGTCAATTCATAATAATAACGTCAAGCTGGAAAATTAGTAGGAAATTCTGGTACACCTACTGAAAGCCTTAGTTGTGTTATCAAAATCAAGCTTTATTTACTTTATACTGATCTGATTTATAGTATTTCTTTTATTTTGGTGCATTATCCGTTTACATTGTGATTTACATGCCATTCATTATGACCCAAGATTGGTTTAATAAATGTGACTTACTTACTAATTGTCTATCGCTTTTACGTTTTTGATTAAATCAAATTAAAACAAATAAATAGATCTAATTAATATTTCAAAAATTGAAAAAAAACGTCAACCTGTTTGTTAGCACTTTCTCAAATGGCAAATGCATTAGAGCTGTAAGTATATAGGAAGTCAATACTAAAACTGCAATACTCAGCCCTGTTATATATCACTTCTCGTCCCTGATATGTGTTGTGTAAACCAGTTGATTGTTATGAGTATGAGTGACAAATATATAAGATTCTAACACACACATCTATGTACATTTTTTTAATTATTTACCCCCGTTGCTGTCAAACGTAATTTCTTGTTTTTATTATGTCGTTCGTTTGTTGCCGTAACAGTTAATCTTAATACGGTCCGTAGGAGCGATTGTCCGGGATTCGGAATGACGTCGTTTGAATTAACCGATTCACGCTAGATACGTTACTTGTGTTATACGTAAATATTGTAATTATTAAATGCTTTATTATTATTTTTAAATAAATAAATCGGGCTAGTATCTTTACGGTGTACAATTTCTGATAATCTTAATTGGACATGACTTTTAATTTGTACAATATGTAACATATCTAATTTAAGCAACTGTTAATATGAGTATGTCGGCGTTAATTATTCAACCAAATGACTGCTTAATACACACCGAAAGAGAAGAAGACATGGTGGCATCATCAATCGTGTTTAATGGCGCTGTCATCTACCACCCAGTGTGGTTTATGACACCATGCAGTTAGTTAAGTCTGGATAATATCTGATCAAGACGAGATAATCGGTTTATGCAGAACAATGGGGCAATTAAACACCGGAATACAAAGGCTTACACGATTTTAAGATTGATGCAAACAATCAAATAAAAAATATTGCATTTAATTAAATTGAATTTAAAGGGGCCTTTTCACAGATTTTGGCATTTTTTTTAACTTATTCATTAAATGCTTTATATTGATAAATGTAAACATTGGATCATACAATCTCCAGTAAAAAATCAAGAAAAAAATTAAAAAAAGGAAAAGAACATTGCCCGGAGCAGGTTTCGAACCAGTGACCCCTGGAGTCCTGCCAGAGTCCTGAAGTAAAAACGCTTTAGCCTACTGAGCTATTGCGTCGAGTACACATTCTTGACGTATTTTATACCTTATATAAGCAATCTTCGTAGTTTCACAAAATTTAACGACAAAAACAGAACTCTCCAAATTATGAGATCGTTTCGCGTTGCAACGCTTTATAATTTTTTGGTTTTAAAATCGTCAAAAGATGCATATAATGGCTATATTAGAGCATGGTTAATGTTCAGTATTATTGTTTCCTCACAAATATCATAACTAAAACGAAAACTTACGAATCTGAAACAACTTTTTTCAATTTTGTCAATTTACCAAAGCGTGAAAAGATCCCTTTAAATACCTATATGGTTAATGTATATATATATATATATATATATATATATATATATATATTTGAAATTGATATATTTATTGTTTGTTTTTAATCTAATTTGTTTCAGTAAAGTAGAACAACTTGTTTGCATGTTGAAAAAATGAAAAAATCTTCATTTAATCGTTTACATATATAAATAACGATCACGCTCTATTTCTCAATGCAAATAAAATAGCGCAGCGCTAAATATTGTTTTCACCGTCGTCAAGGGGCATATAACTCTAACTTACGCAAGTGCCCGGATGTTGCGATATTATGAATAGACGAGTTAACGCGTGACGTCAAACGCACCTGCAAAGTTTAGACTCCGCCCACTGGTTGGCAAAAAGAGGTGGAATTCATATAAGCGCATATAGAGAAGGTTGACATAATCATCGTTTTTATTGATAATCATGAACTGTATCAAATTTAATTTACTATTTATGTCTGAATAAAACATAAGCATGCGTGGAAATTCATTTTTGGAACGATTATATTGTTGTTATGCCCCCTTCGAAGAAGAGGGGGTATATTGCTTTGCTCATGTCGGTCTGTCGGTCCGTCCACCAGGTGGTTGTCAGATGATAACTCAAGAACGCTTGGGCCTAGGTTCATGAAACTTCATAGGTACATTGATCATGACTCGCAGATGACCCCTATTGATTTTGAGGTCACTAGGTCAAAGGTCAAGGTCACGGTGACCCGAAATAGTAAAATGGTTTTTGGATGATAACTCAAGAATGCATACGCGGCCAACAGGGCGAACTCTGAACAATATAACTGAAGCAACTGGTCTGTAATCCTAAATCTATAATTATCAGTCCAATGAAACATCATCCTTTGAGTAAAAAAAAGTGGATCAGTAAAAATATTATCAAAATATGATGTTTTTTGTATATTTTGTATATTAAATATTGTGTTATGTTTAATTTTGTTGATTAATATAAATAAAGCAGGACAGGGGGAGGTAATACACTATTATATCTTTCTTATATACAGGGGAAACCAAATGCATAAGTTAAATTTTTCATGTTTAATATGAATAGAGGATATCATCCACCCCATTTTTTTTTTACACTATGTAATAAATTAAACACACCCCCAAATTAAACCCCCGGCACCCACCCCCCGACCCCCACCCCGACCCCCCACCCCCGACCCCCCACCCCCAGGGGGGGAAAAAGCGAAGAAAGAACCCCACCCAAAGGAGACCCCCCGCGCACGCCCCCGACCCCCAGGCGCGGCACGCCCCACCCCGCCTGGGTGGGAACAGCGGAAGAAAGGACCACACCCCAAAGGATACCCACCGCGCACGCCCCGGGACGCCCCACCCACCACCCACCCCCACCTCCAGGGGGGGGAAACAGCAAAGAAAAGAAACCACACCCCACAGGAGGACCCCCGCGCGACCCCACCCCCCACCCCCAGATTTTTTTTAAACATCTTAGAAATTACCACACCCCACAGGAGACCCCCTCTCACCCCCACCCCCCTACCCTCCACCCCCCAATTTTTTTTTAAAACATCTAATAAATTACCACACCCCACATTATTACCCCCTATCATCCCCCACCCCCACCCCCCTAATTTTTTTAAACATATTTTTAATTACCACACCCCACATTATACCCCCCTCTCACTCCCCCACCCCACCCAAGATTTTTTAAAAACATCTAATAAATCACCACACACCACATTTTACCCCCCTCTCACTCCCCTTACCCCCCCCTACCCCCCCCACCTCCCCCCCCCCAATTTTTTTTTAACATCTTATAAATTACCACACACCACATTATACCCCATCCCCCACCCCCACCCCCCCCCCCAAAAAAAAAATAAAATAAAAAATTAAACAGCTTGTAAATTTCCACATCCCACATTATACTCCCCACTCACTCCCCCCTTGATCATGACTGGCAGATGACCCCTATTGATTTTCAGGTCACTAGGTCAAAAGTCAAGGTCACAGTGACTCGAAATGGTACAATGGTTTCCGGATGATAACTTACATTAGGTCAAAGGTCAAGGTCAAAGTGACAAAAAAGGTATTCACACAATGGCTGCCACTACAACTGACAGCCCATATGGGGGCATGCATGTTTTACAAACAGCCCGTGTTATTATTTGTTTTTACTAAAAACGAGCTCTTGAGTGAAACACTATCTACGAGCTCGGTATGTGGTTACCACAAAAATCTCTACTAAACGCATCTTCACGTCCATTTTAGATACAAAATTTCAGAAATGGAAATTCTTTTAGAATAAATTAAATTTAATGAAAGAACACAAACAAGGATGAAAACAAACAACAAATAGATCGCTTTTTGTTCGCAACACATAGTAACTGATTTTAACCTTAATATATCTGTACAAACTTACTTTGTTACACAACACATAAATTCATAAATCTAATTGTTTTATTTAATTGTGCACACCAATTTTGACACTTTTGGTTCAGCATTTCTAACCTGGTGTTTAATTGCACCGTTGTTCGTCACAAGCATATTATCTCGTTATGATCGGAGACTGCCCAGACAATAGACCGTTCCAGAATTTAGTAATTACCCAATTATCTCCCCTGAATACTCTCCGCGTCCGCCATTGCGCTACTGCCTAACAACCGTTAACATATATAAGAGAGCGCGGTTTATTCAACGGGTGAATTTCTTTCTTTTTGTAAAACTTTTTTGTTTGTCATGCAAATTGTATGAAATAAAGTTTTTCTGCTAGAGGAGATGTTAAGCTAGTGTTTTAACAGAAAAAAATGTTTGAAAAACGTGCATTTTTTAGGTATTTGTCTAGGAAAACTGACACATTAAAAAAGCATTTAATTAAATTAAATGCAATATTTATCATTTGATTATATGCATCAATCTTAAAATCGCGTAATCCTTTGCATTCCAGTGTTGAATTGTCCGTTTGTTCTGCATAATCCGATTATCTCGTTTTGATCAGATATTATCCAGACCTAACTAACAACATGGTGTCATCCCGGGGTGTCATAAACCACACTGGGTGGCAGATGACAGTCTGGTCATTAAACACAATTGATGATGCCATCATGTCTTCTCTTTCTGGTAGTATTAAGCAGTCATTTGGTTTAATATTTTACCTCCGACATACTTAACAGTTGCGTACATTAGATATGTTACATATTGTACAAATTAAAAGTTATGTCCAATATAGAATATCAGAAATTGTACACCGTAAAGATACAAGCCCGTTTTATCCCTGATTTAATTTATGAAAAAAAGTATTTGATAATTATAAAATTTACCTAAAAAAATAACATTTAACGTTTTTAGCGGGTATCGGTTAATTCAAACTACGTCATTTCGTATGAAGATTTAATGTTACGACAATGCACGAACGACATCATAAAAACAAGAAATTACATTTGACACCAACGGGGGTAAATAATGTTTTAACAAAAATATGTATATAGATATATGTGTGTTAAAATGTTAGATATTTGCCACTCATACTCACTTGTAACGAGTTTTCAATATACATGAAAACGCAGTTCAATTTGCATCATGTAAAGTTGTGTTTTTCAGTTGTATGTTTATATTCCTCAATAGCGTCATTCTCTGTACAAAACCAATCAAATTAAAATTACATGTAAATACTGCTATGCACTTCGCTTTTAATAGGGCTTGTAGTACGTTTATTTTCAATGCACCCCTTACGTACTCATGCCATTCATAATTATATTTTTATAATTAGATGTATTACTTTTGTAATTTATTGAAGCTTTTCTGCAAAAAATAATACGGCTTATTTCTAAAGAGCTCTTTGTTGTGTCAAATTGTCGGCCTTTCAGTCTTCAGATAATCTTTACTTTGATGCTAATGACGCGTTTTTTAAGATGCCAATAAATGTATTAATAAACTTGTTGGCACTAAATTATATATTTTTGAAATAGTATTTAGGTGTTTTTTTTTTCGGAGTTTCGTTTCGATTAATTGACTAAACAAGCGTCGTTATCCATATGTTTTGCGTTACTGCAAAAACCTATAAAATACATTTTTTAAGATGTTTAGCTTTATAGCTGTTAAATGATTCCAAAGATGAAAATCTACTCAACTAGATATATTCACTTTCTCTTCATCTTCCATATAATCTCCTAAAAGATCGTCAAGATCAATATCACTCTCCCAAAAGTTCGGTTTTTTGTACGAGACATAATTCCAGCTCACAAAATTAAATTTAAATTCAAACAACAATTTGTTTATATCTGATTTCAGTTAGAACAAGAAAAATAATGGAAGTCGTATCAAAAATACCATACTTAATACAATATGTTATGATTTTAGAGTATAAAGTTTTACCCATTTCGAACAATTAGCGTTAATTAATTGCGCGAGAATCTTAAATAAGTATAATCTGCTTGATGTTGCGGCTATTAAAAACAACACAACAATACATGCGTGAATTGTTTGTGAAACGTTAAAAGTAACAAGTCTAATCAAAGACATAGAATGAGCGACTGAACCGGTAAATTTTCGCCGATGATTACCACTTGATTACAGATAAAAAAAACAAATACACGAAAGCATTTTAAACATTTTATTTGTAACAATCAATCTCAACTTCAAACAATCATTTAAACAACAAAAATGTGATAATCGCCTCACATTTATTCATCAAGTAATTTATTTATCCGACAACGGTGAAGCGGGTATTCTCTACGTCTTTGGCTTTTGGAATCGCAGACTCGCACAAGTTAGCAGCAGTGTAATGGCGGACAGTCACGTGACTGACAATATGGCGGCGATCATATTAAGCTAAATTCCCTAACTTATCTATACAGTTTTCGATCATTTTAGCTAAACTCACTTAGTTATCTATACAGTTTTCGATCATTTTTGCTAAGTTCACTTACTTATCTATACAGTTTTTGATCATATTAAGCTAAATTCCGTTACTTATCTATACAGTTTTCGATCATTTTAGCTAAATTAACTTAGTTATCTACCAGGTATACATTTTTCGATGATATTTAGCTGAATTCACTTACTTATCTATGCAGTTTTCGATCATATTTAGCTAAATAAACTTATCTGTACAGTTTTCGATCATATTGAGCTAAATTCACTTACTCATCTATACAGTTTTCGATCATTTTAGCTAAATTCACTTACTTATCTATACAGTTTTCGATCATTTAGCTACATTCAGTTTTCGATCAAATTCACTTACTTATCCGCACAGTTTGTGATCATATTTAGCTAAATTCACTTACTTATCTATACAGTTTTCGATCATATTTAGCTAAACTCACTTATCTGTACATTTTTCGATCATATTTTAGCTAAATTCACTACATATCTATACAGTTTTCGATCATTTTAGCTAGATTCCCTTACTTATCTATACAGTTTTCGATCATTTTAGCTAAATTCAATACATATCTATACAGTTCTCGATCATTTTTGCTGCATTTGATCATCTTCACGAAATAAACTGAGATTTAAGTATATGTGTCTAACAATATTGCCCATGCAACATGTCTCAACTATTGGCCGTCATGGCCCCATTTTACTAAGCTAAGAAATGCACAATTCGTAGACGTACGCGACAATTACTTTAACTTTATTCAAAAGTGTTAAGCTCTATTCAACGGGTCTTTTATTTTATAATAAAAATATTTAAAACAACAACAACAACAACAATAGGGCCTGAAAGGCCCAAAGTCGCACATCTGAGATACAAAGGAACTGACCTGTTCTGTGCAGTTCAAGATTTCGTTAGAACAAATGTTCTGACCGACTTTCGAAGAGTGAACAATAAATGTAACTTTTAGAGTTCTAACAAGGTTTTACTATAGCCATATAAGAATAAATTCCCCGCACCCTGACAGCCACGTTTTTCAATAGACCGGAACCATTTTCGAACACATCCAAGATAAGTTAGAACAACTGTTCTAACCAATTTTTATGAAGATTGGACTATAAATGTGACTTTTAGAGTGTTAACAATTTTTTACTAAAGCCATGTAAGAAAAATGCCCGCCCCCTGGTGGCCATATATTTTTTAACCAACCGGAACCATTTTCGAACTTGTCCAAGATATCATTGGGACAAATCTTCTGACCAAGTTTCATGAACACCAAACAATAAATGTGGCCTCCAGAATGTTAACAAGCTTTTACTTTATCCATATATAGCAATGTAAGGAAAAATGTCCCGCCCCTGGTGCCCATGTTTTTCAACCAACCGTAACCATTTTGGAACTTGTCCATGATATTCATGAGACAAATTGTCTGACCAAGTTTCATGATGATCGGACAATAAATGTGGCCTCTGAAGGTGTTACAAGGTTTTACCATAGCCAGATAAGGAAAAATGCCCCGCCCCCTGGCGGCAATGTTTTTCACTTAACCGGAACCATTTTCAATGTTATCCAATTTATCATTGGGATGAATCTTCTGACAATGTTTCATTGGGCACTAAAATTGGGCACTAAATGTGGCCTCTAGAGTGTTAACAAGGTTTTACTAAAGCCATATATAGCAATATAAGGACCAATGTTTAACCAACCGGAACCATTGTCGAACTCGTCCAAGATATCATTGGAACAAATCTTCTGACAGAATTTCATGAAGATCGGACAAAAAATGTGGCCTCTAGAGGGTTAACAAGGTTTACGATAGCCATATAAGGAAAAAAGTTCCGCCCCCCTGGGAGACATGTTTGTTCAACCAACCGGAACCAATTTCGAACTCGTCCAAGATTTCATTGGCACAGATGTTTTGACCAAATGTCATGAAGATCGGACAATAAATGTGGCCACTAGAGTGGTAACAATGCAAATGTTGACGCCGTACAACGCCCGACGCATGCCGCACGACGCATATGACGGACAAAAGGCGATCACAAAAGCTAATCATGAGCACATTGTCCTCAGGTGAGCTAAAACACACTATTTATTTGCATCAATTTATCAAATTAAGTATTACCTACAAAATGCGTCTAGGAATTGCGCATGTACCTAAGCAAAGTTGGGCCCAGTGTCTGGAAGTGTCTTGCAAATAATGCTCACTTACGAGTATTTGAGCATCGCTGTTGGAAAACGGATTTTAATAAAAGTGTCATACAAGATTACACTTTGCAATTTGCACTTGCTAATCAGGTACGACACTTTCCGCCTTAACTGGATTTTTGCTAAGAAGAAATTTCATATAAACGGGTTTAACGAATAATACAATAAAAGCGGACAGAGTTGTCCCTGATAAGCCTCCGCAGACTGCACAAGCTGATCTAAGACGTTAGTTTACGCACATGCATTAAGCCCCGTTTTCCCAGAGCGAGGCTCATATGCATGTATTAGTGTAGACCAACTCTGTAATGCTAATGGTCATATACTGACACGTGCACATTCAGGTAACAGATTTCCATTCAAGATAACAAAACATAGACTGATAGAGTACAGTACGCGTTCATGTATAACATAAAGTGCAGAGCAAGTTTAAATGTGCACAACTTGTTCATTCACTGTTGCTTAAGTTAGATTAACCTTTCTCATGTGCGTGTATTAACGATTTAAACATTTTAATTACAACTAATGCAGGTTATTCCACTTGAAAAGCAAATTTTATATTTATTTCCTCATGTAGTTTGTATATTTATAAATGCTATACACCGATTTCAAAACTGATTTGTTGTAAATAAAACCAGCCATTATGCACTAAGTGTTAACGTAAACCGACAAATTTACATGCATAATTATTCAACATTTTAAGTGCTGTATGCCCCAGCTGTTTATAACAGCCTTAAAATATGCGTAGTATTACTAACTTGAAGTATTTTAAGAAAGGTAGACTGAACACCTGTTCAGATGTTTGTAAAAGATCACCATAAACTTTGTTTTTAAGATTTAACTTAAGATCAATGTCCCTAGTTAAATAACGCAATTAGTAAACGACCTTAAAAAGTTAAACACCAACCTCAAGGAAAACGCAATATCCCGAACAGTTTATCATGTAAACTATCTAAAAGTGAACCGTTGCTACCTGTAAAGTGTAACCAAGATGTTTCAAATAAAATTTCAATTTCGGTCATAAATCTTTGTAACGCTGACTTCAATGCCTACATGTTACACGGAGAGAGCGATGCCCGAGGTCACATACCTCTGTCTACCCCCTCCCCGAGCGGCGCTTATCAGGTTACACCACACTCTTATTACTGCATTCCTTTACATGCCAGGACGGTCCGGACTTAAAAAACTAATTGAGACTCGCTCTGTGAAAAGGGGGTTTAATGCACGTTGTCGAAAGTGTCGTCCAAGATGAGCCTGTGCAGTACGAACAGGCTAATCAGGGACGACACTTTCCGAAACTTTAACTGGATTTTTTAATAGAAGATACTTTCTTTGAAAAACAAATATCATAACATTGGAAAGTGTCGTCCCTGAGAAGCCTTTGCGGACTGCACAGGCTAATCTTGGGTGATACTTGACGCACATGCATGTACAACGTATTTACAGAGCGAGGCTTCAATAAATGTTTTTCGTTATAAATGTAAATCCTGCTTTTTAAATTTCAAATATAATCGTTGCCAAGCAACTTATATCTGATGACTAAGGACGTGATGGTGGAACGATATTACAAAGAAGTGGAGAGTCCTTCAAATCTGAAAATATTTAGTGGACTTTGAGAACATGATCTCATTAAAGAGGAAAGTAGTTTGTAATTTAGCTTTCGCTAAGTTCATTTTGTGGGCTTAATAATTTTTGTTATCAACGATAACGTTTGAACGGAACATATCGGGGATTTGCACGATGCTTAGGCACTTTAACCTGTTGCCCTCTAGGCAGAAGTTCCAAGGTTGGATAATAAAGGTGCAACTTGTACTCGAAAACAACTTATGCACTTTTGGTCCCTTTAAAATTAAATCGAGTTTTCGTCCTTCTTCGAAATTAAAAATATATATATAAGCCGTGCTCTGTACAAAAAGGGTTTAATGCGTGTGCTTAAAGTGTCGTCCCAGACAGTCCGCACAGGCTAATCAGGGACGACCCTTTCCGCCTAAACTGGAGTTTTGATAAGAAGAGACTTTTTGAAAACAAAAATTACCGTAATAGCGGAAAGCGTCGTCCATGATTAGCCTGTGCGGACTGCACATGCTAATCTAGACGACACTTTACGCACATGCATTTAACCCACTTTTCACAGAGCACGGCCCATACATATATATTGCTGGTCCGTGACATACCCAGACGAGCTTTATCTTGCGCTTACCAATATCTTATAATACAATGCAAACAGCAATTACCTTTACTAAATATTCCGTTCAGCGGCAGAAACTACCAAGGAAAAATATATTCGTTACAAACTGGTTGAAAGCGAAACCACCCGACACCCATATTACAACAAAGTATTCAAAAACATTCGCACAGTCCGTAAGGCTTTATCCGAGACGACACTTTCCGCTTTTATGGACGATTATGTGCGGACTTCACATGCTTATCTGGGACAAAACTTCTCACATGTATTAATCCCAGCTTTCCCAGAACACTTTTTATATTTTGTTACAATACTTGTATTGTAAGTCTGATTTTACTGATTATAGACTAAATGCGGATATATATTAAAATTATAAATATACACTAAGTAAAATTATACTTCTTACTTGTGTCGTTGCTACTTAAATAATATGTGGTTTGGACTCGCATTGTATTATTGTATGCCCCTCCAAATAATAATATATGTTTTACCTTAAGTATCATAAATACATTCGTGTATTTAAAAAATTCCACATGTAGCTAGATACACTGTTTAAATGCGATATAAAACGAGTTTTGTTCCATTATCTGTGAAGTTCTTCTATTACTATTTTATAACATTTCTGGTAAATCCACTTACTCTATTAATGTATGTTGTATTATTAATTTGTTTAACACTAGAAACTGTAACGTTTTGTGTAATAAAATTGTGTTGTGTTCTATTCTGTTCTAATTCAGCAAATCCGTTCCGCATTTATTACACTGATTTCATGAAAGTATAACATATTTTTGTACATAACTGATGTGATATGCCTAAGGCTTATCAAAACGCTCTCGAGTCCGTTTCCTTGGCAGAACCAGTACCTGGTGTCTTTGGGGGAGATCCGAGGAATGCTCCCCGAGTGGGGATCAAACCCATGACCTCCCCGTCGCTATGCGGACACCATATCCATCACGCCTTTAAAGGGAGTTTTATAATAATCATCAGTTGTGAAAGTTTATGCATACGTGCATTAACCCATTTATGCCTAGCGTCTAGAAAAAAGGCATTGGCAAACAGCGTAGATCCAGATGAGACGCCGCATGATGCGGCGTCTCATTTGGATCTGCGCTGTTTGCTTTAAGGAATTTCTGTAAGAAATATTATAAATATAGAAATAAATATACTAGACATCACTAATTTTGGAAATAAATTGATCCAATTTTGAAGGATGGGAGAGTCCACTAGGCATAAATGGGTTAATGTCATACCCAACCAAACAAACAAAACCCGATCCGTCACAAAATTGCTTCACATAACATTCCTATTCGTTACCCTCTTAGAGAGCGTTCAGATGTTATTTCAAAGGCAACCACGTACTGGTTCATCCCACAAAACAAACTTCAAACATTTAACACTAAAATCGATAGGCTTAGAATAAAAACGTGGGGGTGACTTTTGAAGTTTATGAGGTGGTTCTGCAGTATGTAAGGACTCGGATTGTGTCCCAGCACTACTACCTAGTGTGCTCACTAGACTCACGAAGTTTGGAACGAATTTTGAATGATAGCTGCTAATTCCAGCTTTTTAAGTTGTTACTGAAAGATTTTCAATTATTGTCGTGGTCTTGTTTTGTATGTGTGTAGAGAGAGAGGGGGGGGGGGGGGGCGGGGGCGGTGCAGACGGAGAAAACCCCGTCCGTCCGGTATTGTGACGACCGAACAAACTCAAATGCTTCTAGGAACGGCGATTAAACTCGAGTCGCCAAGTTGAGAAGCGCGTTTACCAACCACTGCGCTAACCGGACAGCCATATAATAAATCGCCACAATGCACTAAAATCATTATACGTTGGGTTCTCGACCACCACGACCGTTGGATTGGTACAAGATGTGTTTCAGTAGTGGACTCAAACTCGCAACCTGGGAAATGCGCCTTAAGTTAAATCATCGAAATGTTCGTTTTCTTATTTTATCACATGCCATACCCTGTGTCCATGTAATACAACCGTTACATATTTTTGTATATTACACATGTGTAATACAACATTTTTAAGCGTTTTTATAGGCTTAGTTTTCGTTTATTGACCAATCGCATTTTGTTATTTTGCTGAAATGACGTTGCAACGTCAAATGACTTCACGAAATGTAAACAACATTCGGGATTTATCATTATGTTTGCGTAAATATTTATTTAATTTGCTAATTTAAAAGCATGTGATAAAAAAGATCTGACACACTAAATATAGGATCTGATACTCGTTGTCATATCATACGATATTTTATTAAACTCATCAAGGAAATGCGTTAGTAAGCTTGCCAAAGCCTCGCTTACTAACAAAATTCCTGAAGTCGTTTAATAAAATATGGTATGATATGACAACTCGTGCCAGATCCTTTATTTATGAAGTATACAACATGAACAGACAAAACATATGGACACAGTACATGCGACTGATTGTTTCACTGCAATAAGATATTTATAGTGCAAGGTGGTTTTTATGTGTAAAACTCAACAAAGAACTACAAAACCTTTTCTGAGCAATCCAAATCATTCAAATAAATGAAGTATGGTATAATATTTTGTTAAAACAATCATTTTCTTTCATTTATAAAAGGAGCCAATGTTATATAGATTAGCGCCACGCTCTGGAAAAACAGGGCTTAATGCATGTGCGTAGTGTCGTCCTATAATACTCTTTGCAGTCCGCTTCTGTGGAATGGTTTTCCTGTAAAGGAAGTCTATATTAAACGAAAATCAAGCGTACTGCACAGGCTAATCTGGGGCGGCACTTAACGCACATGCATTAAACCCCGTTTTCCCATAACGAGGCTTATTTATTATCCGATTGCAGCGTTTTTCACAAACACTTATTAAGCAAGGGCTTGCTTGAGATAACCTTGCAGGCTTATCACTTGAGTGTCCCATTGAGTTTGAAAAGACAAGGACCATTCACTACTATTATGTCATCTGTATGTCATCAAAATACAGAAATAATACACATCTCCAAAAACATATTCATTACTTAAGGTTAGTGGCCAATTTCCTACGATACTGTATAAAACACACAACGCTACATTAGACAAAAAAGGATGACTTGGAATCACCTCCTTGGAGCGGTCAATGCAAAGAATTGTTGAATTACTTTGGAGCGGTCAATGCAAAGAATTGTTGAATTACTTCAGTTGGAAATCATTCTTAACCGAACACGTAATCCAGAATCCATCAAACAGAAACGCAGGTGTTATTCATTATTGACCTCAAAGCATCGCATATAAATAAAAAAAAGAAGTCTTGGCATTTCTTAGAATTTGAGCGGATTGTTTATTTATTTCAGTTTAAAATTATGAGAGAATTTATATATTTTACACTGATCGAATGTGATGACTTTGCTCGTGTGTGCGGGTTTTCCTGTTGTCAGACAAACGCAAACAACGTGACGTTGGCATCTCGTTCTGGCAGGAAGATCTTGTACAATTACTACTGACGTTATCTACCGAGATCTCACGTTACACGTGACCGGCAGCCAGACAGCGGATTCGACACGATTCTGGTACCCGGTTTTGATATGCCACCCGGTTGTAATAAGATATAGAACATAGAACGGATCTCAGAACACAGCCTATGTTGGACGCTGATTGTACCTCGTTTGTCTATTTTAGCCCGTACAAGTTCATCCCAGCGCAGTTTGACTTCGCCATCAGTTTGTTTTGTATGTTGAATCCGCCATCTCATTGATCCGCCATCTCATTGAGGCTTAGATTGCTGATTTCTTAAATATATTAAGATTACTGATAGGTCAAAACTTAAATTGTTTGCGTCCAATAATATCTCCAAAATATATGAAAGGGAGGTCGGCCAAACATTTTTTTCTGCTAAAATGTCTTTTATGCACAAGTTATTTTCCAATATAATATAACTGTTCAATGAAAGAAGATGTGAGCCTCGTTCTGGGAAAACAGGACTTAATGTACGTGCGTAAATATCGTCCCAGAATAGCCCGTGCAGTTCGCTTCAAAGAAAGTATCTTCTTAGCTAAAATCTAGTTAGGGCGGAAAGTGTCGTCCCTGTTTATCCTGTGCAATCCGCTTCCGTTCAAGGAACTATATTCTTAGCTAAAATCTAGTATAGGCGGAAAGTGTCGTCTCTGATTAGCCTGTGCGGAGTACACAGGCTTATATGAGTCGACACTCTAAGCACATTCATTAAGCACAGTCCTCCCAGAGCGATGCTCATGTGTAACTTTAACCTGAAACGCACAAACATGACGTAGTGGACTCGCGATATATCACTAGGTTCTGAGGCCCTGGTACTGTACACAATATTAAAGTAAACCATTATATTTCAACGTGAAGCATATCGTTGAATTGGAGTGTAAAATAATATCTACCTAAGGGAAACTACTCGTAAAAGGCCTAGATGCGTCTTTGCAAAAAGTTATATTGCTTGCTTTAAACTACGGCCTCTCGCTCCGCTTATTTCTCGGCGTAGCTATCTTACCAGTTTTCACATTAATTGACCTTTATCAACAGTCTATGAAATGTTGGACAAATTTCCTGCCAGTAGGCCTTTGTTGAATCATTGTTCTCATATTTACCTGACAATACTAAATGCATTTCTGGTGTAGTGTATTGGATACGCTTTTCCATCGAAAAGTCCCGGGTTCAATTCCCTCGAGTGCCATACTATTTATATCAACGTTTTGTTTTGCTATTAAACGTATTTTAAACTATAGTATAGTGTTGTATAAATACATTAAATGACAATACAATAAATATAAAAACATTGTGAACAAGTACATATACTTCCGAAGTCAAACTTCCGTCTGTCTTACAGATGATAGACAATGTGTTATAAATTCCAAGGTTTTGGTGAGTAATGCCTACCTGATCTGTGTTAGTACCATATAAATATATGAGCCGCGTTCTGGGAAAACTGGGCTTAATGCATGTGCGTAAAGTGTCGTCCCAGATTAGCCTGCGTAGTCCGCACAGGCTAATCAGGGACGACACTTTCCGCTTGTATGGTATTTTTAGTTTCCATGAAGTCCCTCCTTACCAAAATCAAGTTTGAGCTGAAAGTGTCGTCCCTGATTAGCCTGTGCGGACTGCACAGGCTAATCTGGGATGACACTTTACGCAAATGCATTAGGCCCAGTTTTCTCAGAACAAGGCTCATATTATTTGTAACGATAAAAGTTGCTTATGAACTATCCGTGTTTTTCTCATATGTCAACATACGTTTGCACAACTGAACTATTCTCTACGGAACTTTGATATTCTGGATATCAATGCGTTGGAGAGCAATGTGAACGAATACATGGGAAGTTTTTCATTCTCGAATGGTTTCGGTTACAAACGATATACTACCACGTTATTTATACTTGTTAGCAGTGTATGATTATTGTATACAGATGCGATATGTTAAATTAATTTATGTAAATTATAAAATCCTCAATTTCAGCTTGGTTACGGCATGTTCATTTGTGCAAACGCGGGTACTTTGAGAGTAACACTGAAACTTAAAAATGTGTGCGGTGAAAGTAAAACATTTTCTTTTTTTTTCGATCAAGGATACTTCAGACAAATATTTCTTTGCTTAAAATTGGCATTTTCCTTCTTCGCTTATTTTCTTTAAATTAATTTTTAACATAAGCATCACATAACGGGTGCCAACGTTCGGCTGCGGGGGGTGAAGTTTTGAATAAATGAAAGCTTATCAGAATATTTTTTTAGAGGTCACAGTGACCTTTGACCTAGTGACCCAAAAATGGGTGTGGCGTGTAGAACTCATCAAGATGCAGCTACATATGAAGTTTTAAAGTTGTAGGAGGAAGCACATTGATTAAGTGTTAAAGTTTTAGCACGACGCGGACGGCGGACGACACTTCTTAGGCCACCCGTTGCAGTCCAAACGGGCTTATCTAGGCGACACTTTCCGACACTTTAACTGGATTTTTGAATAGAATATACTTCCTTTGAAAAACAAATATCATAACATCGGAAAGTGTCGCCCATGAGAAGCCTTTGCGGACTGCACAGGCTAATCTGGGATGACACTTAACGCACATGCATGTAAAACGTATTCACAGAGCGAGGCTTCAATAAATGTTTTTGTTATAAATGTTAATCCTGCTTTTTAAATTTTCAATATAATCGTTGCCAAGCAACTTATATCTGATGACTAAGGACGTGATGGTGGAACTTTATTACAAAGAAGTGAAGAGTCCTTCAAATCTGAAAAATATTAAGTGGACTTCGAGAACATGAGTCGTTTTCTGAGAAAACTGGGCATAATGCATGTGCGTAAAGTGTCGTCCCAGATTAGCCTGTGCAGTTCGCACAGGCTAATCAGGGACGACACTTTCCACCTAAATTGGATTTTTGCTAATAAGAGACTTCATTTAAACGAAAAATGTCATACAAGCGGAATTTATCGTCCCCGATTAGCCTGTGCGGACTGCTAGGCTAATCTGGGATGACACTTTACGCAGAAGCATTATGCCCAGTTTTCTCAGAACGCGACTCACATGATCTCATTAAAGAGGAAAGTAGTTTGTAATTTAGCGTTCGCTAAGTTCATTTTGTGGGCTTAAGAATTTTTGTTATCAATTATGTTTTAACGGAACATATTGGGGATTTGCACGATGCTTAGTCACTTTACCCTGTTGCCCTCTAGGAAGAAGTTTCAAGTTTGGATACTAGGGGTGCAACGGGTAGTCGAAAAAAAAACGTTTGCCTTTTCGGTTCCTTTAAAATTAAATCGAGTTCTCGTCCTTTGATAAAGCCGTGCTCTGTAAAGGCTAATCTGGGACGACACATTACGCACATGCATTAAACCCCCATTTCACGGAGCACGGCTTATATATATATTGCTGGTCCGGGAGAGATACCCCAGATGAGGTTTATCTTATGCTTACCAATATCTTACAAGATAAGTATTGATGCAAAGCATCAAAGGGCGTCGGGAATTTCAGTGTAAAAGGCACTCAATGAAGTTTCATGGAACGATTTTTTTTCTACTTTAAATATTAATATATTGGTCGATTATTTTCAACAAACTAGAAAAAGATACTGGCATAACCATTATCTATGATTTTGTGTTATAACATCCAAATAACCATTATCTATGATGTTGTGTTATAACCCCCAAATATTCATTATCTATGATTTTGTGTTGTAACCTCAAAATATTTCATAGTTAATTTTATTGTCACCTTCCGGTGAAACCGGATAGGACTTATGGTTTGCACTCCGTCTGTCTGTCAGTCTGTCTGTCTGTCAGTTTGCTTGTCAGTCCGTCACACTTTTTTGGATCCTGCGATAACTTAAAAAAGTTGTTCCTATTTTTTCATGAAACTTAAAACATGGATAGATGGCAATATGGAGATTATGCACGTCATTTCATTTTGTTCCTACGTCAAAAAATCTGGTTGCTATAACTGACAATGGTGGAGTTTCACCGGTATGGGACCATATTGCTTGGCAATCTCTCTACATTCTTTTCTTTTTTTTACTGGCATCCGTGTGCAGTTTTTATTAATGGAACAGAACTGTTTAGGTTTAAAAAAATCTGCTACATCTTGTAAGCGTCCCTTCGCCCACCCTCTCACACATATATTTCATGGGCGTAATAAAAGCAAAAAATGGTTACAATAAAAACAGCATATGTATTTAAACTAAAATGTCTACATCAAAACAAAAAGTTAACATAAAACACAAATAAAATAATTTGATTCTACTGGGGCTCGATCATTGGGCCTCTCACATGTGAAGCGAGCGTGTAACCGCTACACTACGGAACCGCTTGAAAAATCACCTTCTAATTAAGATATTAATAAGTGACTGTAGTGTAACGGTTATCAATAAAGCAATAAACCGTGTAATCGCTGTCGTCTTGTAAAATTGAAGAAAATACGCGTTAACCAAAACTCGAACAGCGAAAGTCTGCGCTATTGTTACAAAAACCACAAAATAAATATATTTTGATTATGTTTTGTTTTTATACAAAACCAGAAAGTTTCACCGGTTCGCGTATTTACCCAGTCCCTGTGATCTTTTATTGTTGCCCAGTCCCTGTGATAAGTTATTAATTAAAAGAATTAGCTTTGCATTATTGGCAATAAATGTTGTAGTAAATGTAATAGGCACAAATGCAGTACTTATTTACACTGATTTACACAAAAAATCACCACTATGCAAGATATTCTGACAACAAAAATATATACATTGATCGGTAAAATAACTTCTCCTCCCATAAGCGAAAAAAAAACGTATTACATACGAGTCGCCGCACATCAGTGCGACGCCAATAATACAATGAAAATAGCAAATACTTTTACTAAATATTCCGTCCAGCTGGCGAAACTACCAAGGAAAAGACAACCTTACGGCGAAACAACCCGAAGCCCATGTTATATCAAATATTTAAAAACATACGTGCAGTCCACACATGCTAATAAGAAACGGCACTTTCCGCTTTTATGGACGTTTATGTGCGGACTTCACATGCTTATCTGGGACGACACTATCCGCACATGTATTAAACCCAATTTTCACAGAGCGAGGTTCGTATTTTTCTACAAGACACAATACTTTCGTATTGTATGTCTAATTCAGAAAATCCGTTCTGCATTTTATAACACTGATTTCATGAAAGTACACATCTGATGTGCGTGTTGTATGCACAGTTAGTTTAGTTTAAACATATTTTTTTAGCACAATTGCATCGAAAGCCTAAGGCTCATCAAAACGCTCTCGCGTCCGTTTCCTTGGTAGAACCATTGCATTGTGTCCTTGGGGAAGACATGAAGAATGCTCCAACAGTGAGGATCTAACCCACGACCTCCCGGTCGCTAGGCGGACACCATATCCGCCACGCCAAGGCGACTTAAAAGTAGGTTAACACCCGATCCGACACACAATTGCTACACGTAACATTCCTATTCGGTACCCACTTAGGGAGCGTTCTGTTGTTATTTTCAAAGCAAACACGTACTGGTTCATCCCACAAAACAAAGTCTATACATTTAACACTAAAATCGATAGGCTTAAAATAAATCGTGTGCGTGTATTTCAAAGTTTGTGGAGTCCTTCTGCAGTATGTAAGGACTCGGATTGTGTCCCAGCACTCCTACCAGTTTGCTTACTATTTGTTGGAACGAATTTTGAATTAATAGCTGCAACTCCAGCCATTTAGTGGTTACTGAAAGATTTTGAATTTGTGTTGTGGTCTTGCTGTGTGCGTGTAGAGGGGGTGGGTGAGTACTCGGAGGAAACCCCACCTGTCCGGTATTGTGTCCACTAACCAACCTCAAATGCTTATGGGAACGGCGATTGAACCCGGGCCGTCTAAGTGACAAGCCCTTTAACTTGCCACTGCGCTAACCGGACAGCCAGAAAAATCGCGAGAATGCACTCGGATCTTTGTACGTTGGGTTTTCGACAACCACGACCGTTGGATTGGTACAAGATGTGTTTCAGTGGTGGACTCGCACTCACAGACTGGGAAATGCACTGTAAAGCATCGGAAGACGAATTCAACTACAGGTGACATGCGATGACCTCTTTGTTTGTTATTGTCTTGTTCAATTTATGCAAAAATAAATAAATACATTTTCTTTAAATTGGATTGCAATGTTATCACTGCATTTCTTTATTTTTGGAAAAACTGGTAGTTCGTTTTCTTATTTTATTAAGTATACAACATGAAGAGATAAAACATATGGACACAGTACATGTGTTTGATTGTTTCACTGTAATAAGATATTTAGAGTACAAGGAAGTTATTATGTGTAAAAGTCAACAGTTAACTGCAAAACCTTTCTGAGCAATCAAAATCATTCAAATAAATGAAGTATGGTATAATATTTTGTTTAAAAAAAATTCTTTATCTTACATTTTTATAAGTGGCCGATGTTATATAGATCAGGGCAACACTCCGGGAAAACAGGGCTTAATGCATGTGCGCAATATCGTCCTAGATTAATCTTTGCAGTCCGCTTCTGTGAAATTTGTTTCCTTCAAAGGAAGCCTCTTTTAAACGAAAATCCAGCGGACTTCACACTTTACGCACATGCATTAAGCCCCATTTTCCCATAGCGAGGCTCTATTATCCGATTGCAGTGTTTTTCACATCGCCTGCAAACAGGTATATCACTTATTAAGTAGGGGCTCGCTTGCGAAAACGACAAGGACTATTCACTTCTATTATGTCATAAGTTGTACATCTGGTAAAGATTTCCAAATAAAACCTCGAACTCCACTGGGCAAAAACAATTTAGTAAACTTATGGAGATGAATTAATTTAAGCGCTGCTGACTTAGTTGAATCTTTTCTTAGGCTTGTTTTTTAATCGAGATCAGATGTTATAATATTGATGGCTGTATAAGTAAATACGATTCGACTAATTATGTATACTTGAACTGCCGTTTTGCGTCGCTCGTCCAAAATACTCGAATACAGAGACGCCTGGGCAGACGGACATTAACCTTTCAAGTGTACGTCTATAAAATTATCTGTAATGTTTCTATATGGGTCGCGCTCTGGGAAAACCGGGCTTAATGCATGTGCGTCAAATGTCGTCCCAGATTAGCCTGTGCAGTCCGGCCAAGCTATTAAAGGGCAGCACTTTCCGCCTATTCTGGATTTTTGTTTAGAAGAGAGTTCCTGTAAGAGTAAAAGCGGAAAGTGTCGACCATATTAACCTCATCGGACTGCACAGGCTAGTATGGGACGACACTTTACGTATATGCGTTATGTCCCGTTTTCCCGCCGCGAGGTTCATATACACGTATATGATATTAATAGTACATTTAACAAACTAAAGATCGAGAAGCCGGGCTTAATATTACACACGAAACATATAATTGTCTTCCGGTGCAGAATTACAACTCATCGTATAATGTACGAGCGTCAGGTGCTGTACTTCCCTGACAGACAGTTTACTTTTATCTGTAACGTATTGCATGATGGCGTAAAACCATAAAATGAGTCGTGTTCTGAGAAAACTGGGCATAATGCATGTGCGTAAAGTGTCGTCCCAGATTAGCCTGTGCTGTCCGCACAGGCTAATCAGGGACGACACTTTCCGCTTTCATGAAATTTTTAGTTTCAATGAAGTCCCTCCTTACCGAAATCAAGTTTAGGCGGAAAGTGTCGTCCCTGAATTGCTTGTGCGGACTGCACAGGCTAATCTGAGACGACACTTTACGCACATGCATTAAGCCCAGTTTTCTCAGAACACGACTCAAATATTTTCACAAATACAGAAATAATAAACAACCCCAAAACATAATCAGTATTTTAGGTAAGTGACCGATTTCCTACGATACTGTATAAAACACACAACGCTACATTAGACAAAAAAGGATAAAACTTGGAATCACCTCATTGGAGCGGTCACTGCAAAGAATTGGTGAATTACATCAGTTGGAAGTCATTCTTAACCCATGTATGCCTAGTGGACTCTCCCATCCTTCTAAATTTGATCAATTTCATTTCCAACATTAGGGATGTCTAGTATATTAGAATATTTCTTACAGAAATTCCTCTAAGCAAAAAGCGCAGACCCTGATGGGACGCTGCATCATTCGGCGTCTCATCTGGGTCTACGCTGTTTGCCAAGGCCTTTTTTTCTAGACGCTAGGCATAAATGGGTAAACCTAACACGTAATCCAGAATTCATCACACAAAAGCGCAAGTGTAATACATTATTGACCTCAAAGCATCGCATATAAATTAAAAACAAAAAACAACAACAAAGCCTTGACATTTCTTAGAATTTGAGCGGATTCTTTGTTTATTTCAGTTTAAATTTATGAGATGATTTATTAATGTAACACTGATCGAATGTGATGACTTTGTTCGTGTGTGCGGGTTTTCATATTGTCAGACAAACGCAAACAACGTGACGTTGGCATCTCGCTCTGGCAGGAGGATCTCGTACTATTATTCCTGACGTTATCTGAAGAGATCTCGCGTTACACGTGACCGGCAGCCAGACAGCAGATTCGACACGATTCTCGTACCCGGTTTTGATATGCCACCCGGTTGTAATTAGATAGCACATACTACGGATCTCTGAAAACAGCCTATGTTGGACGCTGATTGTACTTTGTATGTCAATTTCAGTCCGTACACGTTCATCCCAGCGCAGTTTGACTTCACGATCAGTTTGTTTTGTATGTTGAATCCGCCATCTCATTGAGGCTTAGAATGCTGATTTCTTAAATATATTAAGATTACTGATAGGCCAAAACTTAAATTGTTTGCTTCCAATAATATCTCCAAAATATATGAAAGGGAGGTCGTCCAAACATTTTTTTCTGTTAAAATGTATCTAATGCACACGTTATTACCGAAAATATTACATGTATAACTGTTCAATAAAATAAGATGTGAGCCTCGTTCTGGGAAAACAGGACTTAATGTACGTGCGAAAAATATCGTCCCAGATTAGCCTCTGCAGTTCGCTTCGTTGAAGGAAAGTATACTCCTAGCTCATATCTAGTTAAAGCGGAAAGTGTCGTCCCTGATTAGCCTGTGCGGACAGCACAGGCTAAACATAGAGGACACTTAACGCGCGTGCAACAAGTCCGGTTTCCCAGAGCGAGGCTAACGCGTAAGTTTAACCTGAAACACACAAACATGACGTAGTGGACCCGTGATATATCGTTGACTCTCTGATGTCTCAGCCGGGTCTGAGACCCAGGTACTGTACACAATATTCAAGTAAACCATTATATCTCAACGTGAAGCATATCCTTGGAGCGTAAAATAATGTCTACCAAAGGGAAACTACTCGTAAAAGGCATAGATGCGTCTTTATATTGCTTGCTTTAAACTTCGGCCTCTCGCTCCGCTTATTTCTCGGCGTAGCTGTCTTACCAGTTTTCACCTTAATAGACCTTTATCAACAGTCTATGAAATATTGCACAAATTTCATGCCAGTAGGCCGTTGTTGGATCATTGTTCTCATATTTACCTGACAGGACTAAATGCATTTCTGGTGTAGTGTATTGGATACGCTTTTGCATCGAAAAGTCCCGGGTTCAATTCCGTCGAGAGCCAAACAATTTTTATCAACGTTTTGTTTTGCTATTAAACGTATTTTAAACTTTAGTATAGTGTTGCAAAAATACATTAAATGGCAATAAAATAAACTTTAAAAAAAGTGTGAACAAGTACATTTACTTCCGAAGTCAAACTTCCGCCTGTCGTATAGATTATAGAAAATGTGTTTTAAATTCCAAGGTTTTGGTGAGTAATGCCTTCCTGATCTGTGTAAGTACCATATAAACATATGAGTCGCGTTCTGAGAAAACTGGGCTTAATGCATGTGCGTAAAGTGTCGTCCCAGATTAGACTGTGCAGTCCGCACAGGCTAATTAGGGACGACACTTTCCGCTTTTATGACATTTTTCGTTTAAATGAAGTCTCTTCTTAGCAAATATCCAATTTAGGCGGAAAGTGTCGTCCCTGATTAGCCTGTGCGGACTGCACAGGCTAATCTGGGACGACACTTTACGCACATGCATTATTCCCAGTTTTCTCAGAACGCGACCCATATAAACAAATTATTTGTGACGATATGAGTTGCTTATGAACTATCCGTGTTTTTCTCATTTGTCAACATACGTTTGCACTATTTAACTATTTTCTACGGAAACTGTGTTATTTAGGAGCCCGTCTTATCAATGATCGTAAGCCAAAGATAATCGTAAGAAACGGCTAAAACGTGGATAACCTTGTTACTGGAACACACACTGAAATCCAAGCTATTAATCTTTACAAGTCTACAAAAGCAATGTTCCAAGATGCCGCAATGAATATTCGTGAATGGGTAACAAATAGCGAAATGTTAAATTTAGTTATCCCAGCAGGGGACAAAGTAACAACAGAACAAATTAAAGTCATTGGACATACATTGAATACTAGTCGTGATACCTGCATACTAAACCAATTGATTTGCGAAATGAGCAAACACAGGCAACGAAGCGCACCGCTTTGAAATAGATTTCGTCCCTGTATGATCCGCTTGGATTGTTTTCCCCAATTGTTTTGTTGGGGAAAGTGCTCCTTCAATCATTGTGGAGCAAATGGGATGATGAGCAAGACCATGTTGATGCAGATACATGGGCATCAATCAAACAAGAGCTGTCAAAAATTTCGCTAACTGAAGTTGTACGGTGCATTGCTCTTAAACACGACACACAACCGAAATATAGGTTGGTCTGTTTTTGTGATGCATCTGAAAAAGCCTACGCAGCTGTTGTATATTTGCACCAAGAATCTTAGGACAAATCAAAAGCTGATTTAGTATTTTCCAAGACAAGACTGTCACCAATAAAGAAGCTTTTAATTTCCAGATAGGAGCTAATAGCTGTCGTAATTGGCGTTAGGTGTGTACGGTTTGTACGAGAACAGCTGATAAATGCAATTGAAGCATGCACGTGTGGAGTTACTCGAAATGGGTGTTACACTGGATTGAAGCTGAAAACTTGTCATCGGTGTTCAAGAGAAATAGAGTGAAAGAGATTAAGAATACAGAAGAAATTGTATTTGATTATGTCAGTACACATGAAAATACTGCTGATATCGCAAGTCGCGGAACAACTATTGACAATTTGAACAACTGCCAACTCTGGTGGAATGGACCTATTTGGCTCTACCTCTATGAAAATTAAAATGGAGTGTGACCCTGAATCTGAAAGAGGTGTTTACCCTGACGAAGTCATTAAACAAATTGCGAGTTTCAATGAGAAAATTGTGCCAAGCTCCGTTTGAAATCGATTGTGAAAGGTATTCCTTAGTCACTTAGCTATAAAGAGTCATGACATTTTGTATCCGGTTTGTGAACAAATTGAGAAAGTCTCAAATCCATACCGGAGCCCTTAAAGCTACGATCTTTAGCAAGCCGAAACCATGTGAATACAATACATACAACGCAAATGTTTCAGTGATGTGTTTTATTCAAACGATGTTACAAGGAACAATGACCTCCAACGACAGCTCGGTCTTGTAGTTGATGAAAGCGGAATTGTGCAATGCTGACCTTACTGAAGCTGCAAGGCAACCAATGCTGCTACCGAAAGAAAATGATTTACATATTTATTGCTGAAGAAAACACATAAAGATGTTTAACATAGCGGTGTTTCCCAAACATTGAGTAGTATAAGGCAGCGATTTTGGATACCAGGCGGACGGGAAACTGTGAGATGGGTCCTTCAACAATTTTTATTCACTTGCCTAGTAACTCGAGCCATACTTTTATAACCGATGAGCAATATGTCTTCAGAAGAGCTTTTGATTGGATTTCGACGTTTCATAGCATTTTGTTGTACACCGATCGAGATTATCAACGACAATGCTCAACAGTTCAAACTGGCAAGTGAAGTTATTGAAATAGCATGGCAGAACACGTTGAAAAGCGACGACATTCAGAACTACGTTTCAGACATAGATATCAAATGGAAGTTCAAAATTTCGCTAACTGAAGTTGTACGGTGCATTGCTCTTAAACACGACACACAACCGAAATATAGGTTGGTCTGTTTTTGTGATGCATCTGAAAAAGCCTACGCAGCTGTTGTATATTTGCACCAAGAATCTTAGGACAAATCAAAAGCTGATTTAGTATTTTCCAAGACAAGACTGTCACCAATAAAGAAGCTTTTAATTTCCAGATAGGAGCTAATAGCTGTCGTAATTGGCGTTAGGTGTGTACGGTTTGTACGAGAACAGCTGATAAATGCAATTGAAGCATGCACGTGTGGAGTTACTCGAAATGGGTGTTACACTGGATTGAAGCTGAAAACTTGTCATCGGTGTTGAAGAGAAATAGAGTGAAAGAGATTAAGAATACAGAAGAAATTGTATTTGATTATGTCAGTACACATGAAAATACTGCTGATATCGCAAGTCGCGGAACAACTATTGACAATTTGAACAACTGCCAACTCTGGTGGAATGGACCTATTTGGCTCTACCTCTATGAAAATTAAAATGGAGTGTGACCCTGAATCTGAAACAGGTGTTTACCCTGACGAAGTCATTAAACAAATTGCGAGTTTCAATGAGAAAATTGTGCCAAGCTCCGTTTGAAATCGATTGTGAAAGGTATTCCTTAGTCACTTAGCTATAAAGAGTCATGACATTTTGTATCCGGTTTGTGAACAAATTGAGAAAGACTCAAATCCATACCGGAGCCCTTAAAGCTACGATCTTTAGCAAGCCGAAACCATGTGAATACAATACATACAACGCAAATGTTTCAGTGATGTGTTTTATTCAAAAGATGTTACAAGGAACAATGACCTCCAACGACAGCTCGGTCTTGTAGTTGATGAAAGCGGAATTGTGCAATGCTGACCTTACTGAAGCTGCAAGGCAACCAATGCTGCTACCGAAAGAAAATGATTTACATATTTATTGCTGAAGAAAACACATAAAGATGTTTAACATAGCGGTGTTTCCCAAACATTGAGTAGTATAAGGCAGCGATTTTGGATACCAGGCGGACGGGAAACTGTGAGATGGGTCCTTCAACAATTTTTATTCACTTGCCTAGTAACTCGAGCCATACTTTTATAACCGATGAGCAATATGTCTTCAGAAGAGCTTTTGATTGGATTTCGACGTTTCATAGCATTTTGTTGTACACCGATCGAGATTATCAACGACAATGCTCAACAGTTCAAACTGGCAAGTGAAGTTATTGAAATAGCATGGCAGAACACGTTGAAAAGCGACGACATTCAGAACTACGTTTCAGACATAGATATCAAATGGAAGTTCATTGTAGAATTAGCGCCATGGACTGGCGGCTTTTATGACTGGTAAAGCGGAATTTAAGAAGGTGTATCGGTCGAAGATTATTAACAGTGGTGCAAATGCAAACGATCTTGAAAGAAATTGAAGCTGTAATTAATTCCCGACCACTAGTTTACGTCGAAGACGACATTAGCTCGAAAATAACACTCACTCCAAGTAATTTTCTAATGTTGAATCCAAACATCGGAATACTGGAAACAACTACTGATGCTGACGATGATTTTAGTCCATAAATATCTTCTGCACAAAGACTACTTGAAACATGGAAAAAGGGACAAAAATATTGAATACATTCTGGAATCTGTAAAGGGACGAGTACTTATCGAGTCTTCGAGAAAGGACGCACACTAAAGTAAAAACGGGACGCATACAATTAGAGTAAACCCCTAATGTAGGTGACATTGTGCTTGTTAAGAATAAAGTTCCCCGTGGAAGCTGGAAGCTGGGTCGATTTGAGTTTGGTAAAAAGCATAAAACATTAACACCTCAGATTCTGGAAACAGTCCAATAGTGATAATGGCCCGAGAGACCACTGGTGTTTATTGCAAGTTTTGAGGCCAATATTTTTTTGTATATTTGAAAAGGGTATTTTATATCCTTCCAGAAAACCCATTTCTTAAGTGTCACAGCCGTGCATATATATGAGTTTTGGGTAAAATCACTCGAAATAGAAAGTTTTCCTGATGATTTCTGGAATAATTAAATAAATAGACATTTTCAGTCATGGGAATTTACCCAGGGTTTCAGTTTTGGGGTATTACATAGGCATGAAATCTTTCTGATAATTCAGTAAAAAAAATAATCCATTTTTTTAGCAGAATTTGCCCATTTTTTACTTTTTTATTCTGCGAAATCTTTTTACCAAGTTAACAATTTCCAACATATCTGTCTAAGTAGTGTTTTAAACACACAAATATGGCCTCCTTGTTTCATTCCAGCAACGACTTTTATAAATCCCCATCTATTAGTGATTTTTTTTTTTGGGGGGGGGAATGAATAAAATCACACACAAAACTGCTGATTTCTTGTATAATTTGATTTAATTAGATTTATAAGACATGTGATCATTATAATAATCAAATATTGTTAGCATATATACAATTGTATATAAGATCATTCTAAAAAACAATGCAATGATCGCAGTGTGATTTTAAACTGTGAAAATGTGAAAACTGTTAAAGTGTGAAAATTAAAACAGCAATATTTTACACAATCTGAACGCTTCGGACAGTGGGCTACACCACACCGTCTCTCTGATGTACGAAGGCGGCCGTCATATTGGATTTGGAACTACTTTTGAAAACAAGATGGCGGCCCCGTCGGTTCAAACCCGACGTAAAGAAGAAAAATTAAAATGTGTTTTTTGTAGCTCGTCTGTTTCAAGATTACATTCTTTAAATAATAATAAGTGTAGATCTGAGAATTCCATCAACATAATTACAAAATTGTTAAAATTTAAAGATTCCAATATTGCCATTGAATTAATTTCAAATCGACAGTTTTCGTTATATTTTGTGACGCTACGAGGATTGCTTACACAAAGTATAAAATGCATCACTCATTGTATGGGCATGGATGTCGAGTGGTCTAAGCGGTAGACTTTTTCCACCTGGTGTCAATTGTTCGAGCCCAGTTGAGGGTTACTTTTTTAATTTTATTCTTGTTTTTTTATTGGAGCTTTTAAGATCAAATCTTTACATGTACATTTATGAATACAGCATTGAATGACACAAATAATTTGGAGAGTTCTTTTGTTATCGTTTGATTTTGTGACATTACACGGATTGCTTATATAAAGTATAAAATAAACCACTGACCATGTGAGTACTGATGACCCATTGGTTTAAGCACTTGACTTTTACTCATAGGGTCAGTGGATCGAGTCCAGTCAAGGGCAATGCGTCAACAAAAGATCTTTCAGATCTGTGCAAATGAGCGCTAAGCATTGTGGGAAACGGACTATTTCCAGCATGGCGCTGGTAATCATAATAAACACGGAAGTGAAAAATGGTAATTAAATATTATCAAAAAACAGGCTCTATCAAACCGGGTCAGCTATAATATATTCTTGGATGCAGTTTGTGCTTCAAAAGGAGCCACTTTTCATGCCAGTCTATTGTTGTAATATTCACTAAACACGTTGCAATGACTGTTATCTTTGAAATCATAAACATAAAACCTGCTGAATTTTGAGGACTTAAACGATACAAAATAAAACGATGTGAACATTGCAAAGAAACGTACATGTAATGTGTGAGAGGATTATTCAGGGATGAAATAAAATGGAGTCCGAAGGATTCAACTTTTGGAGGAGGACGTCATGGTATCTTGGACATTTGGCATTTCCATATATTTATTTATCAGTAGATACTGAAAATGCTGAATGTGCTAATCGCAACATCAAAGTAAAACTGGTGAGATTTTTACAGCTTTATTTCTTGACATAATATTGTATGTTTTCCATTTAATTTATATGCTCATTTTTTATATAATTAAAAAAATGTATTCATAACCAGAATAGTTGATGCATGTATAAATAAAAAGATACATGAACAGTGTGTTTTACTTGTTTATGTCCCCCACCACTTATAGTGGGGGACATATTGTTTTTTCCCTGTCTGTTGGTTGGTTGGTTGGTTCGTGTGTGTTTGTGTGTTTGTTTGCTCCAACTTTAACATTTGCTATAACTTTTGAAATATTGAAGATAGCAACTTGGTATTTGGCAAGCATGTGTATCTCATGGAGCTGCATATGTTGAGTGGTGAAAGGTCAAGGTCATTCTTCAAGGTCAAAGGTCAAATATATGGGGACATAGTGTTTCACAAACACATCGCTTGTTTTGTAATATAAAGGTGAATTATGTTTCACATGGCGTCAAATATTTAATTATGGTCACTGATGTAAAGGATTGGGAATGCGTGGGTTTGATCCATACTCTGGGAGTGTTGTCATTATCTTCTCCATGGACACCAAGTACTGGTGTAACAAGTAGTAGTAGTAGTAGTAGTAGTAGTAGTAGTAGTAGTAGAAGTTAAATAGAAGTAGTAGTTGTTGTTGTTGTTCGTGTTGTAGTAGTAGTTAATAAATTAGTAGTATTAGCAGTAGTAGTAGTTGTAGTGGTTGTATTTGTATTGAATTCTGGTCATACAACATAATTATGCAGCTGCTCATGATGATTAATATGATAATGCTGCTGCTGATTGTGATGATGATTATATGATGGGACTTGGGTATAAGAAAATGTGTGAGGTTCAAACAAGAAACCTGCTGGATAATGAAACCTCTCATTTTATGACAAAAAAGCTAGATTATAGAGTATAAAATTGTGAAATTTACCACGCAAGGATCATGTGGGCTTCATGAACAGCAATGCATGAAACAGTTTTGTCTCTTTCAAATGCGCTCAATATTGCTGTTCCAATTGTTGTGCTCAGAAATGCTTCTGGATGGGCATACGCCAATGAATACTTTCCTTCAATTATTTCTTCTAAAGGCACATTAAAAACATTTTCGCCCTAAGCAGGAATTCCAGACATTCCCCCCATCCCCCCGAAGATGTTTCCTCCCCAGTCATGATCCCCCCACGACGTTTCCTCCACTGACGTTTCCCTTCCCCAATTTTAGTTTTAGTGCTGACGTCCCCACCATAAATTTATAATTGTTTGTTTGAAGTATAATTTTGATTAATATCTAAACAAGAGCTGTCACTATAGGATGACTTATGCCCCCTATAAACGCTTGATAGAAGTTATGAGCTTTTTTCGAAACCTAAAAGCAGTTTTCGAAACCTAAACGCGGACCCTAAGTTCAAGGTCAAGATCACAGGGGTCAAAATTTGTGTGCGTATTGAAAGGCCTTGTCCATATACACATGCATACCAAATATGAAGGTTATATCTCAAGGGACATAGAAGTTATGAGCAATTTTCAAAAACTAAACGCAGATTTCGAAACCTAAACGGGGACCCTAAGTTCAAGGTCAAGGTCACAGGGGTAAACATTTGTGTGCGTATGGAAAGGCCTCATCAATATACACATGCATTCCAAGTATGAAGGTTATATCTCATGGGATATAGAAGTTATGAGCATTTTTCGAAATCTAGACGCAGATTTCGAAACCTAAACGCGGACCCTAAATTCAAGGTCAAGGTCACAGGGGTAAAAAAAATTGTGCGTATGGAAAGGCCTTGTCCATAAACACATGCATACCAAATATGAAGATTATATCTCAGGGACATAGAAGTAATGAGCATTTTCTAATGCTAAACGCAAAGTGTGACGGAAAGACGGACAGACAGACGGACAGACAGAAAGACGGACAGTCCGATCACTATATGCCCCCTTTTCTTCGAATGGGGGCATAATGATTATTTTGCTTATGAAATCTTAAATTAACTTTATCTAGGAAGCATCTTGTTTGTTGTTTTCTTTGGATTAAGAATTCATTTTTTGTGTTAAACTGTTTAAGGAATTCATGTAAATCATTAGTAAGTGCATGTTGGTATATAGTGGAATAAATGGAATATTCTCAAAATCTTACTGAGTATCTGATACATGTTGTTGTTTTTAATCCAATTAAATAGGATCAATTGATGAAGTATTTAATTTTGAGTAAACTTGGGCTGGGTTGTGGAACAGTAGTTATTTGTTGTTTTTAATCCAATTAACTAGGGTCAATTTGTGAATTGAAAAATGGTAAAATCACATTTATATTAATGTCAAAAATGTTTTCACTGTATCAGTTAAATATGATTAATAAATAAACTATGTAACTGTCAATTTTTTTTCATGGATTTATATGTATATACTCAAATTATTGGATGCCACTGATATTTTCATTTTTACTAAAGCTAATTAAGACTAATAACAACAGAATTGCACTTTTCTTGCAAATTATTTCATTTAATATTTATAATATAATTAGCAAATGTAATCAAAACATATTGATATTTTAATAATTTAACTCAATAATATTTATAATATTTAAATTTGCTCCAAAAAACTAGGGTAGGTAGGTACGGAATTTCATTTATTTATTTTTTTATTTTGAAATTATCAGTGATGACAGTGTAAAATATATTTATAGCTTCTTCAACATCAGTTTTACATTTTATGACCTGCAACAGATTCTATGCTTCTTTTTTTACTATGGTAAGTCATTAAAGTGTTATTTATTGTTCAACTACAGAATGTGCTTATCATATCAAATGAATGACTATCCCCCTTTAAAGATATCACCTAATCTAAATTCATTAATACAATAGTTATAATTGTTATATTTGTAACATACTATTCCACTAAAAATGACCATCAAAGAACATCAATGCTGTGCTTTTACTAAATTTTTCAATAATCTCAATTATTTAAAGAAAAATTTATATCAGGCACTTATAAAAACAATTATAATTCGATCTATTTAATTGGAAAAGTTTGTTAGAGCTTTCCCTTGTTAGAGGCTTAAACAACCATCAAAGAACTTTAAAGCTTAGTGCTTTAACTCATGTAACCATATTTTCCCACTTGCATAATATTTGTGTTAATTTGCTCCAAAGAAGTTCAACTTGTAATTTGTTGGTACAATTAATAAATCAATATTTTTATGCCCACAAAGGAGGGCATATGGTGATTGTACTGTCTGTCCGTCTGTGTGTCTGTCCTTCTGTCACACTTTTGCGTTTAGGTTTCGAAAAATGCTCATAACTTCTATGTCCCTTGAGATATAACCTTCATATTTGGTATGCATGTGAATATGGATTTTTTTATATGTTTTATTTTAAATGTAAATATGAATAAGGAATTCAGTTCATATTGTGTATTTATTTTATTAAACATTGAAATAAACATTGCAGAAAAAGTGTCGATATTGCCTGTATTCGTTCATATCCGCACTGTTCGGTCATATCCGAACTGCACAGGCCAATTCTGGGACGGCACTTTACGCACATGTATTATTCCCAGTTTTGTCAGAACAAGACACATATGGCGGAGTTTCCCCGTGTTTGGACTCTAAATATGTTTTTTGTTACGGACTTTCGAATAAGAAGTAAAATAAAATAATAAAATCCAGTGTGGTTTCGATTTGTCTGTTAATTCAGTCGCAGACGATAAAAAGGATAACCGCCACAGTTTTAAAAGTTAAAGTCCAAGTGAATTTCTGACATTATTTTATGAAAAACTGTACAACAACAACATATATGACAATACAATGCTAATATATTGTAAATCGACGATTATTTTGTATTATAGTGATTATTCTTATAATTATAATGCTGCAGCCGAAAATGTGTGTTCAAAAATGATTTTGACGATGACTATTGTACATTTCGTAACAAAATCAACATATTACTGTACATCATTTTACATAAATACATTTATAAATATCATATTTAATAAATTCACAGACAGTTTGTATTAGCTTTCAATCATGCTACATAGACTGTAACGATTTGCGTAGTGTGTGGCTAAAACTAAGTTATTTCGATACCATTGGCAATCAGTCCCTTCAAAAGGACATCTTTTCCAAAATAAAGACAATAAAACGGAATGCATATCACATCTTCATTACTGAAACTCATTTTCAATTTCATAACAGGAGTTTCGAAGAGATCTTGCTGTAAACGTTCGTCTTTGACCACTTTAATAAACACTTCCACAAAATGCTCATCCATGAACATAGTATGATGTAGTAATTCGAAATCAAGGTTATGAAGGACTTCCAGATGCAATTGTGGTTTTCTAGACAGCAACTGTGTACTTTCTGAAACAAAATCTCCCCGACCATCACTATTACAGTTGTTTCGGAGGATCATTTTTGCAACCTTTCTGCAAAGGTAATGGTAATTATCTTTGTCGACAACTACACAGAATTGCTCGTTTCCCGCATCTTCTAAACGAATCATGTTCATTAGGAAATCACGCGGACACAGTTCGATTGTTTCTACAATTTTGTGTCTTTGATCTCCTGGAACAACACCAACCATATCTCCAATAGCATTATGACTGAACTTGTACTCTCCAGAATGTTCGACATATATCAAGGAATCTTTCTGATGACTCTTTAAGCAAAAACTTATGTTTTCCAGGCGTTCCCTGTTGACTTCGATGCCAAATATATTTGCCACAAATCCAATGTGGCCTGATGTTTGTGACGCAATTTCTAAGTTGCCAGCTTTAATTCGACCACCTGTCCGTTCTGCCCAGACAATTACAAGAGCTAGAAAAAGGTCGAAGTTTTTTTCATTGTACATCTGTTTAATATAGTGGGCTACTGGGTTTTCAAAAAAACGTGCTCCCAATTTTATCATTGTATCTCTCTGAACAAATAAATTGGCGCACTGTGGAAATCCAATTACAGTCGTGTCAATGTGACGATTCATCGTTCCTTTGTACATCATGACGCATTCGTCTATATCCACGTGGTTTCTCAAAAACAGATCTTCATTGTTTGTTCGTTTGACCCGCGAGATGAGAATGTTCTTCTTCTCTTCATTGGTTAAATCAACTGAACAAAGCTGTACAATGTTCCCTTCTCGGTCCTTAAATATAGAATCGCTATGCAGGTCATATTCCTTAATATAATGTCGATACGTTATAATAACATTCAACTGGTTCATTTTTGCAGCTCTCTCTATTTCAGGCAGATACATTTTCCAGTCTGCAAGGTATGTGGTGTTCAAAGCTCCAACTCCAAATATATCATCTATAATCACTGTATTGAACTGTTTTAACGACCAGTCGATCTTTCTCCAATCGCAAGCATTTTCAAGTTTCAGACATTTTTCAGGTTCCGATATTTTTAACGCTAGGTACGCTGCCATTGTTGTTTTGCCCTCGCCAAGGTTTCCCGTTACTACGGTCAGATGTTTATCTGTCAACATCTTCTCAGCTTGATGAAAAAACTTTGTCTTGATATAATACTGCTCATCCCCTTGGTATTCTTTGAGGAACAGCATTGTGTTTTCTGGTAAAAAAATGACTACTGCAAACGTATATATGAAATAACAATAAAGTTTTAATTGACCTAATTGATTTAAGTTATTTATTGAATTAATAATAATAATAATAATAATAATAATAATAATAATAATAATAATAATAATAATAATATAATACTCATAATACTACTACTACTACTACTAATAATAATAATAATAATAATAATTAATAATAATAATAAAAGTAATACACGTAAAACAGGCTATAATAATATATCAGAAATATTATTTTAGTACCCAGTGCAATATCAACATATTATTCAAATATTTAAATACGAACCACGAAGATTTTTCATCTCTGGTGTAACCATTTCCAGAGTTCTATTTTTGATGATGTCAATACTGTTCTGGACATCGTGCAGTCCGCAGCTTTTCCCGAGATGTACCATGGCCTGTATATCATATAACATATTTCAGATTTGTTCAACCGTGCACAAAAGTAACCGTAAGAAAATATCCGATTGCCATGGATATATTTCTCTAAATCTATTAGTCAATTGTTGGACAGTTGGACCGACATACGTATAAAAGTATGGCTCGCCAACATGTACCTGCCACTGACTTGCTGCTTTGTTGTCATTATCTTTTGAAACTCGTGCGCAATCCAGCAATATATGTATATAAGACAGAATTAAAGCGTGTCAGTTATATGCTTAGGGTTTAAAAAAATCCGGTGAATGATCGCAAGCTTTATACTTCTAATCATTTATAATTTACCTATTAAGCAGATATGGTTATAATTATGAAATGAATTTAACGAAGGTTAGATGTGTTTCCCTCCGCAATCGGAATAAAATACATGATTAGCACTTCGTCATTAATTTGTATCAATCATGTTGTATCTCATATTTTTATACAATATTGTTCATGTATACAACTTTATAAATACAAATTAGTTTAGAAGTTCATTACAAAACCAACATGAAATTTGAACCTTTTCTAAAATATCCCAGCTGCTATCAAATTCATGCTGCTCTAACCTTGCAGCGTTTTTGTACTGCATCTGAAATAAATTAACGCAAACACTTTATGTGTTCACAACATTCGGCTAACGTTTGGCAAGTATCTTCAATTATTTATGTTCATACACATAATTTAATCCGCGGCTTACAGACAAAAAAACGAATAAAACGTGGCGGCATAAAGAAAGCGAGATCACCAACACATTTAAAATTCATTTAAATTTTAGTCCACACGAATATACATACACAGGAAATAGCCATCCTTCTCAAGCTTAATAATATATTATTTAATTCTGATTAAAATTCTTTATATAAATGACTACTGTTTAACATTTATAAATTATCTATACAAGCTTCTGAAAATAACTTTCGAGCACGGCAATTAATGAATGTTTTTAAAATGCTTTTTTTAAACTGTACTTTAAATGAGTTTTAGCGTACTTACTTTGTTTCTCAAATTCCTGATACGCTGGATATTTGCCTCGTCTGTATTACCTTTAATTTTAGCGTTATCTTTCTGGCCCCACACTTTGTCTCTAGGGTTTAAATTACAGATGTGTTGAAGAAGAACCACCAACAAAGCGGTATCAAATTTTTCTGAACTAGGATTTGGATTTAACAGTTTATATTCTTCATTTGAGATATACCCTATTTTCTTCAGGTGATCTATTGTTCTTTTTACTCTCATGAGTGTGTTAGTTAAATCAGGAGGTTTGATTATAGAGTCAAACTTTGCTCGCAAAACCTTTCGAGCTTCGATAATAAGCAAATGGAGGCGTAGGTAATATATATCTCGTTTTGATTCCCGTCAAGTGACGCCATTCTGAAATTAAGAAATAATATTTTTCTATCATGGTTTGTTGTCGAATAACCCACAGTAAGGAGTATAGATGCGTAGGAATTAAATCACGTTCATATTTATAACGTATAAACTTAGATGCTGTGGACTAAATGTATCGCTAATTGTCACTTTGATTGTTTTTGCAAAAGAAATATGTCAGTAGCGAATTTTGGAATTTGTATGATCCTTCGTTTACGTCTTCAAACTTGCCAACAAGTTATGGCATATACATTTTTAAAAAGAAATTTCATTAACATACATTACTTTCTCATTAAAACCGTGGGTTTCTAATGTTGAAACAGTTGATTGAAAAATAAATAAAGTGACTCTCATGTTGTTACATAGCCAACATCATTACGTAGTGTTGTTTTTCCATTTGATAGTTTTGAAGAACAGATCTGCAAAATTTGAATGTCACCATGTAAGTCAACTAAGATAACTTCCATATTCTGACATGTAGTTTTATCTAGATTTTTAGTTTGTAATTTTCGCATTTTCTTATTGGAATGTGGTTTCAAACAAACTCAAACAAATAGTACCGTTCAATTTATTAAATCAAAAAATGTGTTTCAGAAAAAATATTATTTCTAGAAGTACCAGTTAAATATTTTAACAGGTTTGAACAAAACAAAAATGACTTCCATAATCTTTAATTAAAAATGTAACATACTGACTCATTTACATTGTTTTAAATTGAGGTCATATTACCTACAATTGTTGGTTTCCAATTAATTGCATCGTGAAGGACATTGTTATCTTAATAAAAACAAAAATGCACGGTACTCAATGCTAATCTAGGAAAAAATCAGATATTTTCTAAATCGTGTTGTCATTGATTAAGTGATAAAACTTCCTGCAACAATACGTTAACGCATTTACTACTATGATATGTTCAAAACAATCTTTTTAAACAATGAAAACGGTGCACACTTTTCAGCCAAGCAATACGCAGTTAACTCCCTTTTGGTTACTCCTATTTTGCGCGTTACAATACCACGGAACGTGAAGTCAATTGAAAATCAAAGCGCTGAAGGCACTGAAGTTGTTCGCTGTAATGTCATTGATTAGCTTGTGCGCATTGCACAGGCTAATCTTATTTGACATGCATTAAGCCCCGTTTTCCCTGAAAGCAGCCAATATTTACAGATTTCAATGATTAAAACTAGACTGGCCAATGTCGTCTTACAAGCTGGTATAAACACGCACTGCAGAAGTAGAGCAGACGCTCTCTACTTCTGCAGTGAGTATATATACCAGCGTGTAAGCATTCGTCGTCTACAGTGCAGACAGGCAGCGGTAATCGTTCCTAGAATAGTTAGTTGCGGTTCTTAGCGTAGCTAAGGCTTCTAAGCACATACTGATTTGCTTCCTATGCTCTGTAAATTTAGTCGGCCGCTAACGCGACCAACTAAAAACGATTCGAGTAGTTTTCAAGCTGTATTTAATTAGAATGCTGCATGTGATGAAGTTATTGCCATTCGTTTTCATAAAGTTAAACTTGATTCCTCTGTCATTTAGTCAGCCAAATACTGACTACACAATATACGTACGTGTATCATTTGTTGATTTGATAGTATAAATCAATATTAGGTTAGCATAATGCCAAAAGAAACACTTGACAAATAGTGTGCTGTCAACCGTTCGCATTCCGAACATTATTACAATACAAAGACGTTTAAAATCTACATACCTGCGCAATGGAGACAAGCCAGATTGCGTGATATTAATTATACACTAAACCCCCCAGATTTTCCGAAATGGAAAGGCTACTTTCGATTTCCGTATGTTTATATAGTGCCTTATAGGTAAATAATTCAGAATTGCCGTTTTCAGAAAATATATCAAGGGACGAAACCTAGTCCTGACGCGATAAGTTATCAGCAATCCCCACGCAGAGTTGTCGTTCCTTGCTCTCACATACAGCCTCTGCGTAAGGCTCAGCATGCAGCATGTCATTTTGCCTATCAAATAGGTAAAACCGAACAAACGCATTCAATGTATATTTGAGTGGATATTTAAGATCGCATGCATTTAATTAAGAAATATGACTTTTAAATTAACGATAAATCGTGCAAAAACTTGCGAGTTTTAATGCAACTCTTTGGAACTATTTTATTGCCCATTTACGCAGATGGAATCATTCCACGCACTTCACAAATGTAAACAATTGAACATAATTTTTATTGAGTGACGTTAGGAATTGCTTCGACGTGTGTATGTATGTTGGTTTCTTAACATCAAAAAACCATATCAATTTTATTATAATGAATTAAGACTGATATAAGATATCATGGTATGAGATGGTTTTCTTTAATGCAGTGAATGCAATGTAACCGTCGTGCAAGATATTGTTTAGTATACTGTAACCTAAATGATGAACGCTTGGAATGATCATGACATGAATGAGACGCTTTCATAACAATAGTCCGTTCTGAGCCCAACACAGAGGTGAATGTAATGTAACCGTCGTGCAAGAGATTGAGTTATCAGATGCAGTTTTGCCTGTTACTAGTGCTCATTGGGTCATTGTCGACCTGAAATGGCTTGAAGTGACCCGGGGGTTACTAGAAGCCGATTCTTGTCACCCTAGGGTGACTTCAAGCCGATTCATGCCACCCTGGGTTGACCTCAAGCCGACCGGGTTACTAGAATCGGCTTGAAGTCACCCCAGGGTGACATGAATCGGCTTCAAGTCACCCCCGGGTGACTTCAAACCATTTCAGGTCGACAATGACCCAATGAGCCTTACTAGTCTTTAATCGAACTACTTGTCTGTTAGTATGAATTTAACGCATAAAAGCATATGTATACCTCAGGCGTACTGTGCTGTAGAATATTAAATGGTTTATGTGAGACAATGAGAAGAGATTAATGCTTTACACATATCTGTTTTGGGCATATTTCGGGGCTATATACGTGTGAAGTTCGGTGCACCTTTTTCTATGCAGGCACATATATTGTGCGTCTGAGGTTACTCTCACCTCTTGACATATTTGTCGAAAACTATCTGTTCGATTACATTTTCTGAGTAGTACAAGCCTAGATTTGAACACTTATCAATATAAAACGTGTATGAATAAGGCAACATTCAAGTTAACAAAATGCATGATAACAGAATTAAAGCGTATATACGCTATACAATAAAACAATTCATCAGTACACTTGTCGATCTGGTAAATCAATTACTCCACAAGTTCCAACATTGTTGAGGTTGGTTTGTATCCCCCATGATATATTTGAATCTCAATAAGTTTGAGTTCAAGTCATTTGCAATTATAAAAAAAATATTATCAAATCCTTACTTTCGCTTAATTATTCGTCGCTTTTCGTCGAAATTTCAGTGTAAAAAATTAATCCGAACGTTTACAAATGAAACCTTTCTTAGTGAAAACAAGTGCTTTAATTTAATATCAAAGTGTGCAATATATGAGATGTGAACGTTGAACAAAGATTGAAACGATGTAAAGGAAAAAAAGAGTATAAAAGCGATTAACAGAGGATATGAAACGAAAAGCTGAACGGTGCAACAAGAAAAAGGGTCCGTCTCGGAATACTGACTCTGTAATGTATTTGGTAAGTGAAATTTCAAATTGGATTAGTTATGCACTATATGGTGAGGAAAATTTGGATTGCAGTGTTTTTAAAGTGTATTAGACAGTTCTGTAAATATTTAAAGTAGTGTCGATCCAATGTATATATTTTATTTTTACATTTTTAAACGGTTGCCTGGAGGTTATAGGGTAAAAACTCAAATATTCCATAAATTATTGGCAACTTATCAAAGATATTCGCATTATTGAGGATCTAATACATTTTTAACGAAGGAAGTTTATATTAGCAGCGAATTATATAAACACTATATACGTTTGAACGAGTCGAATCAGGTGAAATATACAGGCCCAACATGTTCCTTGTGTTCATAGGATTACCATGATTTAACAATTATTGTATGTCAACATATCAATCGTTTTCTGAATTTAAGAAACCTGCCCCTTTAATCATATTATTGATTATTCTTTATCAATCGGTATAAATTAAATAAAAAGAATTGGCGACATTTATGCATACACAGAGCGTGAGAGATTTATCATGTCTTGCTCAAGTTGTTTGTTTTCTTTAAGAATTCGATTTTTTTTGTATTAGACATTTCATTTTGCTTAAGGGCCCCATACACCAAGCATGTTCTTAGACAGTTCGACCACGTTTTGAAGAAAATGCAGAACGGGATGTGAACTTGCTTGAACGTGTAGTTTTGGTCAGAAAAAAATATGCAATATGACTAAATGACGTTCATACACAGTTCGCGCTACGTGCAGCTCGTTCCTATCCCGTCCAATCCCATTGCCAGTCCGTCTTTATCCAGTTCAAATCGGGTCAATTTCCCCATTGTCCCCGTTGGTATACCGTTTCCAGTCAGACCGAGCCCGGCCTCAGCTAGTTCGATTACGTTCGTACGCAGTTCTTCTTTATTCGTTGTGCAGTGGTAACTCGTTCAAAGGCAGTTCTCACTCCGCCCTACTATGTTCTTAGTACGTTTAGGACGTAGTTGCAGCCATTTTCAGCACGGCGATTATAAAAACGACTACGTTCCTGCCAGTTCTCATTTATGTTTCACGCTTTGAGCCGACCAGACTTGATCGTACTTGAGACGTAGTGCGAACGGGGTCGGTCTGTCTGAGAACGGATTGGACGGACCAGAAACGGACTTGATATGTGTGACATCGTACAGGTAATTTCGGTCCAATCGCACTACGTTCTGGCACGTTCCTTACTCGACCTTAATACGACCTATCCGTTCTTAGTACGTCCATTCCGTTTCCAGTACGTTGTTACTACGTTTAATTGTAGAGCGGGATGATCGGAAGAAAATTTTGAGTAGGCTCAAAGTTCTGAAACACCTCTCCCGTTCAAATCCGTTCCAGGGCGTCCACAAAGTTCGAAGACAGTTCGTAACACGTTGCTACTACGATCACTCCGTTCTCACACAGTTCGAGCCCGTTTAGTCACATTTTTCAGAACGTACTTCGAACGGGGTCGGTGTATTGGGGGTATATGTTTATTCAGTTATTAAATTGATGGTAAACATAAGAGAATATGATGGTCTCGGTAGTAGATCAGTGTGTGGTAATCCTGTGATGTTATGAAATGTATTTTGCATTCTGCAAAATCCGAGAACATTTTTATTTCGAATATCACGAGTCATTAAATTTAATCGTTTCCACATTTGCCGCTTTTCATCATCATCCTTTAGTGTTAGATTTATAAATGACTTTTTTGGTAACTCTGTTATCTCGTAAAATATCATGCTTGTGCCTGGAAGACATACCACTGTTGACAAGTCGTAAAATGTAAAAATGTTAAATGTAAGCTTCACAACATTCACACAGTTTTTATCAATTCTTTGTTTTCGTTTTTCTTATATGTATTCTCTTGAAACGCACGTGAAACGCACAGTTTTAACAAGAAACAAAACAGATATAACTAAAAAAAAAACTCCAAATACAAATTTAAATTATACAGCTAAAATTTGCAAACGTAAAACCACTTTGTATTTTTACCAGAAATGATTATAATTGAAAACCAGAAAGCTTGCCAACATTTCATGAAAACAAAACACGCGATGAATCGAAAAGGCGATGAATCGAAAAGAAATAAACATGCACCACATGTATTCAACTATTTTAAACTGATATTTATCTAAATTATGCGACACTCTATTTTTGTTTAAACTTTTCCACACTGCGCAGGCTAGTCAGAGATGCCACTTTACGCAGAAGAATTAAGTCCGGTTTTCTCAGAACGAGGCTTTTATCTAGATGCATTATGACCAGTAATGACCATATACAGACATTATTTTTATTTGGCTCAATAAAGTCAACATTAACCTGTGTAACACCAGATTCCATTATCTTTGCTCTTATGTTTGAAACCGTATTTAAAATATGTTGCCTATTATTTACGTTGTTGACCATCTTCTTTATTGATATTTCACTATATTTTTAACGAAACGTGATTATCGAATTGTTATTATAAACGATAAACAGAATAACAGAGTAGATAAAAGAAGAAAACATCTTACCGATCCAAGTTGCATTAAAATGACAAATCAAGAAAATCAAGAAATAGTTTTGTTCGTTGAGAGTCCTATACAGTCACCTTTTCCAATCTATGTTAATACTTCCTATATGCATAATATGTAACTATCGTTTCGAACTGGTGATAACGGTTTGCAACGGCGTCTCATCAGAAAATGTTGTTGTTTTAAAAGAAGGAGCTTTGGCTTATTAACGACAAAAAAAACCAATAACGCTCAAGTCAATGCGATATGTGAGAAGACATAATAGCTTTACATGTTTATTACGCTCGTCTGATGTGCACATGAGAATGATCCTCATTCATAACTAGACACTTGGACGAATGTAATTAAACATATATTCGTAAACCGCTAGCAGTTGTATATTTTAATAATCAAAGTACTGACAGTACTGGTGTGACGATGCTTTTGAGAGGATGGATATAAAAGCATCAAGTTAAGTTTATCTACATCACCACAATTGTGTATGTTGGTACGAAAAAAAAATTTAGTACAAAAATTTTACGAACAAAATTTGGGTATGAAAACAAATTTGGGTACGAACAAATATTTAGGAACCAAAAAATTGGGACCGAACAATTTTTGGGTACGAACAAAAAATTGGGGATGAAAAAAAAAATGGGTACGAAAAAAAAAATGGGTACGAAAAAAAATTGGGTACGAACAATTTTAGGTACGGGAAAAAAATTGGGGGAACGGGAAAGTAGTACCTGTGGGGAACTTGACCCACATTCGCACATTTTCGGCCCTTTCCGTCAAACATCAGATAAGTTCCTCGAAGGCAATAGTATGAATACACATTTCGAAAGCGGTAATGCGGTCCTACCTACGCGCGTCAAAATGTAAGCGAAATATGTACACAAGTCTGTCAGGAATGATTGAATAAACGAAGAAAATCGTGTATTGATGTAAGTTTTTTGAAGAAATGTGCAGAAAATATATTAAACAAGAGCTGTGTTTGTGAAACACAATGCCCCCTGCTGCGCAGCTTTGAACCCATATATTTTACCTTTGACCTTGAAGGATGACCTTGACCTTTCACCACTCAAAATGTGCAGCTCCATGACATACACATGCATGCCGAATATGGAGTTGCTATCTTCAATATTGCAAAATTTGACCTTTGACCTTGAAGTATGACCTTGACCTTTCACCAATCAATATGTGCAGCTCTACGAGATACGCATGCACGCCAATATTGAAACAGTTATGGCCAATGTTAAAGTTTTCGGACAGACAGACAGACGCTTTATATTTGACATTTGACCTTGAAGGATGACCTTCACCTTTCACAACTGAAAATGTGCAGCTCCATGAGATGCACATGTATGCCAAATATCAAGTTGCTATGTTCAATATTAAAAAAGTTATGGCCATTAAAGTTTTCGGACGGACGGACGGACTGACACACTGACTGACTGACTGACAGTTTAACTGATATAGGCCACCCTACCGGGAGCATAAAAAGCAATGGCGATATTTTTCTCAGCCACATAATTGTTAATAGTTTGATATCACAAAATGAAAGTGAAAGTAGAACTGTCAAAAATGACAACCTGTCAACGTGTTGTTTTTGCTGGCACGAGAGGGCCATTACACTCAATGTGTTCACATTTTGACCATAGGCTTTGTCAATGACCTTTATAGTATGGGTAGCTTTGATATTATTTATTGCTATCATGTAACTGCATGATTGTGTATATGTTTACAATACACAAAGCATAAATAATGATATAAATATACTGATTGAGCTTATAATAATCTGAGAACTATAGCCAGGTCAATTAAGGACTTAAAATACAATTTTGTGTCCTGATTTCATGAAGAAATTACCATGCATGTCCTAGATTTCAAATTCAAGGCCCTGGTGTGACACATTGGTAGCATTACCGTTAAACTGTTACCAGGCTTGTGAAATTAGTTTTTATTGAACTATCTAAGGAAATCTAAATCAGGCACTGATTTTTCTTGTTTTAATACAGTCATAGATCAGTTGTGGCCTCTGGGTAATGACCAATTTTTGCTTACTTGTCACACCCTTAAAACTTTCCACACGTCTATAATAGCAAATCTGGATTTAGGCGATCTTCAATGGTACATTTAAACTTTAGCTCTGTTACAAGAGTGCTGGTAAAGTCCAGTCACATATTTAAATCTAGGCCATGTCAAAATCAAAGTGTCAAAGACAAATGAAAGATGCGTTCATTAATTATTGTCCAGTTGTTTACTACTGCTGTAAGTTTTTATATAATATGACTGATGAACATCATGTGAGAGAAAATTCACATTATCATTGTATATCAGGTTTAGCAACCTTTAAGATAACAAAGTATGCTAGTTTTCAATGTCGCTTCTGGGGATCAAACCAGTAGGGCTTTTAGGAAGATTCTGAAATTTTCGATCCCTCGAGAGCAACCAAACCAAAAATTAAGTCAAATATTGCCGACTCGGTTTTTTGAGTCGGTTCATGACGGATAATGGAGCTTGATTGGTCATTGTCGGCTCTGGTACTACTTACATGTACCCCGGGTACTCTTAAGTATATTTACATGTACCCTGGGTACTCTAAGTATACTTACATGTACCCCAGGTACGGTAAATAAACGTAATTGTACTCGGTCCATATTAGACTGTAACCGAGTTGTATTCGCGCCCAAAATCCGATGTCGTAAAACGCGCAACCGATTATCTTAATCACACTTCTCTTCAAAAAACACTGCATCAACATGCTTTTTGAGTATTGGTTCCTATAATATAGAGGCCATTCTACAGAAAATTGACATAAATGTGTATATATAATTATTACAAAAAAATAGTCGACAGCGACTGATTAAGGGTTAAATTTCCCGGGTACATTTTAGTATATTTACCGTACCCGGGATACATGTAAGTATACTTAAGAGTACCCGGGGTACATGTACGTAGTACCCGAGCCGACAATGAACAATCGAGCGATACTGGAAGGTGCAACATCTCTCACGCCCCCTAGCATCGCCTTTAGCAGTATTCAATTCTCAACAGGAAAGTGCTGGAGTCATTGATCCCGAGGGACAAGAAAAACAATTGATTAATGTTCGAAATAAATAATTTGATTAATGACAATTCTGTTATTTGAGCCAGGTCACAGGAAAAGAGCAGTCAAATCAGTATCCAATTAAATTATTTGTTATTCAACTTATTGTCAGAAAAACGCTTTTAAGCAAAGCAACTTTCAAGCGACTGCTGGCTGATCCAAACTGGCCACAATCGCCTTAACCCTTTGCATGCTGGGAAATTTGTCGTCTGCTAAAATGTCGTCTGCTGAATTTGTAAAATAAGCATTTTCTTCATTTTTTTCAAAGAATACTATCAGAATAGCAAACAGTTTGGATCCAGATGAGACGCCACGTTCTGTGGCGTCTCATCTGGATCCAAACTGTTTGCAAAGGCCTTTAAAATTCGGTCACGCACTGAAATGTCTCTTTTACTGTGACACAGTTCATTTAACTTTAAAATGATAAAAAGTACTAACACTAAGAAAGAGTACTAACCAGTAAAGAGTTTGAAATCAATGTTGAATCTCAGGACAGCTTGGTGATCTGCAAATCCCCGATGAAATGTTGATATCGGGTATCATAGTCATTCAATAAGTCGCAAAATGCTCGAATACAATTTATTAAGCACAATGTGACTTATATTGATAACTAAAAATACCAGTAATGCAGTATGCCAGTTTTGCCGTGTCAAGCTGTTACGATCCAGAAAGTCCTTCATTCACATCAAGTATATATCCTTCGAATTCCAACTATTGTTGTCATAAGCGGAGATTTAGTGAATAAATAATTCATATATCCTAAATGACAGCTTCTAAATAGCGAAACAAGCCAATGTATGCAGTAAGAAAGTTTTTAATCGAGACTCTCATTAAGGCGACCATTGTTGAATGTTGAAACACGAACGACAACTCTGCTAGGAGAATGTTATCAATGCTTCTACGCAGTGGCGTATGCCCAAGGGAAGTAACTGAAAAATCGAGTTATCTCAATCGGACTGGCTCGGTCTTTTACATAGATGGCCATTGTGAATTTTTTTTAGGTGATTATCAAACCTTGGACGCTGCTGTTCCAGCATCGTCAAAAAGCACAATTTCTTAGATGCACTTCTCACGTTCTAAATAAGCCATTCCTGAGGCAATCTGAAAGAGTCATGTGACAGGGCTGGAGTCTTGATTTGGGTCAGTTCTATGATTCTCGTAGTGTAAGCTTTTTGAAACCAGAACATATAAACTTCCACACCATTGGCTGTCTTGGTACACCTTCATATCTGGGCGGTCGCCGTGGCGTATTGGATATGGTGTCTGCCTAGCAACTGAGAGGTCAAGGGTTCAATCTCCACTGAGTTAGGTTTCTTAAGGTCTCCACCAAAGATACCAAGTACTGGTTCTACCAAGGAAACTCAATAGCGCTTCAATAAGCCTTCAGGTTTCAATGTAATCAAGCTAACATTAATGTTTGTAAATATATAATCTAAGCCCCAAAGGTTTATTTAGTTAAGTATCATGGTACTGAAAGTATCATTTCAGTTTTTTTTTCAAACACTGGTTTTAAGAACATGAAGATATATGTTGATTTTTCATACAAACAAATACAATGCGGGGAATCACGTGGTCAAAATTGAGAAAACATGGCCGCCGATGCCTCGATAAGATGGAAAATGGAGTGTTTAAACAGGTATATCTTCCTTATTACTTACTTGTTTTTAATCGGATGACGCCTATCATAGGGCCAGCCGGACGCGGTTTCATCGATGTCAACCGTTTCCCTCTGGTTGGTCTGAGTGTGGAGATTACTCATGGAATATTTTGCGATTTCCTGAACCGTCAATTGCTGTTGTACACGGACTAACAATAATAAAACTGTTTTCACACTAACTAGCACTGTTTAAGTACCAGTTGTTCATGCGGACGCATTGAAACTGGCAAAAAATGGATACATCGATTGCTAATGGCGTTATTTTCAAGGTAAAGTTGAGATTCGATTGGTTTTGACGATTGCTGTTGAGCACGCACATGACTGTTATACACGGACAACTTCTAGAACAGCTGTTGTTGAGCACGCACATGTCAAGGAATACCGTTTTCTCCGCCGAATAAGTCTAAAACAACGTCGCATTGGCATGTTCTGATACATGTAGCGATACATATCTTATGAAAACGCACTGAAAATGTTAATTCGTATACGAAATTGGCAATTTGGATCATCAAAAATTTTTTTTCAATAGGAATTTTATTGCTAGCCTCTTTCGGTGTAGCTGCCTTTTGTAATGGCTTGCAAATGTATTTTTTTGAAAGAGTATTTGAAAATGTTGCTTTTCCTCCAGACAGTTTTATTTATAATTGTTTTGGATTGCTGTTTTTTGCTTGAAGAAATCCCTTTATGATATTGTTATTTAAGTGAATGTTCAATTGTTTTCAGAACAATTTTTCATGCTAAAGGGACAAGTACATATAAACTTTATAAAGACAGGATAACATTTTACCCTATTACTATACAGTTTGTGACCAGAACATAAAGGATGGATATGATTTGGAATTGGGCATGAATTTAAACAACTTGAAAATGTATTTGATTTCCTACAGATTGTGTACTGTGTTTTACGCTATTAGAGATCAATTCATCAAGTATTTTTGCCAAAAGTATATTTATTTCGAGTGAATATACTTAACACATTTGATGATGTAGATTAGTAGCATTTTTTTCGTCCCAGGTTAGTATTATCAAGAATATTTTTATTGAAATGATAGTCTTGCATTGGTCTCTTTTCAGTACTCTTTTTACATGAGCCGGATAGAGGACAGACTGTACATATAACCTCGAAGCGGACATAAAACCTTATAGCTACAGACACCAACTCAGACACATTTCAATTCACAAGGTAACTAGTTTACAACAACAATCATCAATAAGCTTTGATCCTATAACTTCATTACAGTGGCAATATAAAGTTTAGGCCAGCGTGACCGCAGGTAAGTATTTCTCTAGTACTTTGCTAAAAATGCTATTAAATAATGAATTAGTACTGAAAAAAGCCATACCAGACATAGAATAACGTTTAATACGTATCAAATATGTTTTGGACACGACATTTAAAGTCAAAATAGCAAGATGGTTTAATATGGACTTGGAAGCTGCCATCGTTGGGAAAATCAAGAGTGGGGTACAATTATTTATATCTACGAAACAAATGGTTAAAAAGTTATGTTTGACATTACCGTTGTTAAACAAGTCTGTCATACAGTCTGAAGCCATTATCTGATCGAGCTGTTATTGTGGTAACAATCAGAAAATTGTATTGGTTCATTCATTTGTCAAGATTTGGCAATATAACACTTAAGCCCCCCCGCCAGAGGTGTGAATACATACTGAATGAACACAATGGGCTCATTCCGTGTGCATATCCAACCCTCTGGCGGGGGCAAAAGTGGTATTTTGCCCAAGATTTTATTATGTTTAGACTAAACTTCGATTATTGACGATTTTAACAGTGTAAGAATCAGTTTCCAATATTATATCTCTACTGTACAGCATGTATAAAACAAATAAAAACTTCAAAATATCTCTTGCTTCAACAAAGTTGACTCAATGACACAAATAATATGATCTTAACATAATAGATCTATAACAGTGTTCTATAATGTATGTTCATCAGAGATCAGACAGGATGTGCGTCAGCAGATACAGATGAACACCCAAGTTGCAACAGTAACAAGAAAGAGCCTCAGACTAAGTATGTATATATGTATGTATATAACTAATCGTGGACTTTGTTTCATTTATATAAGCTAAAATTCAACTTTAAACTATATAATGACAATGTCATATTCTTTAAATTGAAATTATTTGCTAACAGTGAAACGGACATACTGAACCAATAGAATCAGATCATTGTTTAACAATAACCATAATAAATTAGCTGATGGCTATCAATAATCAAAATCATTCAGAACAATGCTTATCATTTGTGTAAGTAGTTAATAGAGTAAACCAAGAAAAACAAAAATATTTAAACATATTCAGGTCACTGAGCGAGATGCAGATGGTGTACTATGCCAAACAGAACAGCTTGGCACAAACATGAAAAGTTCTACGAAAGAATCACAGTACAGACTGATATGCTCATTTAAAAAAATCCAAAAATGAGTGAGTACAAATGAGGTTATTACCTAAACATTGTTTCAAAAATATTATATAGGCATTGAAATAATATATTTTGTTCACTTTTTGAATGGTTGTTCAAATGCTGTTTAACCCACATAAAAAACAAGGAACCAAACAATCAGTGTATGACTCCGAGATATACAAGCACAAATATAATGAAAACATTTATATTTAATCTGTTAATTTCCTAAGTAAAGTAATTTGCGACAATGGTATCTCTAACTCTTCTCCCATCCGATACAGCCTGAAACATATCTCCCTTGGCAACATCTTCTAAAGGTTCCGGATCCACTGCTGGTTCCCCCACATCAACCGCAGATTATGAAGAACAGCACAGGCAATGATTATGCGGCTGACCTTGGCAGGCTTCATTCTAATCTGTTATAAACAGAAATTGGAGGAATAACATTGAAAAATAATGTTACATTAAAAGTCATTGTTAAAAATGTTGTCAAATTTGTCCCCAATGCTTGATGCAGAGTAAACAGTAACAACTACTTTTTTCCCGAGTGTTACAATTTACTAATATCTTATGTATTTCTTATGAGCTCTAAAAGATACACAAAAACATATCTAAAAATGTTTTAATTGTTTTAGCTGGCATTCAGTAATGTATCAGTACTTTACAGTAATACGAGAAAGTTGTGTATACTGCTGTTACATTGACTTGTTCAATATGTCAAAGTCAGTTACATTTATTCATATTTAGAATATTCAGCATATTTTCCGTCTATTAGTAAGTTGAATTTAAGAACTGAAGTGTGTCTATGGCATGCAAAAATAATGTTAAGTTATTTATAACTTTGTTTCCAACTCTTAGACTTGATATGCCTAGAAATATATGATGATGTCAAGTTCGATTAACAATCTTTGTTGATTAAATACATTTTATTTTATAATCTTAAATAAATTTTATCATTAATAATATAAACAATGTCCTTACATACCTCACCATGAAGGACATGAAAGGTTCGCTTCCAAACCCCGAAGGACCTTTCAGTACTGTTTGGTGCCTATGTGAGCAGTATTGTACTTGTCCTGAGCTTCTGACTCTGTGAAAACAGTTATAAATATGTTGATAGTTTTAATACTGAACTATTTTATAGGAAAAGTGTTTGTACTTAGAGAATCAAGGAAAATCTATTTCATATTTATATGCGTTGATTATATGCTTAGCATACATGAAAGTTGTTTTGTGTGTTTCGTTTTGTTTTGCAGTTTATGGAAAAAAACTTGTTATTATAATATTTCCATTAAAAGAAACATGGCAATTTTCAACCAAAATGTGTGTTTTGCTGGACACATAAGATATGTATCGCCACATGTACCAGAACATGCCAATGCGACGTTGTTTTAGACTTATTCGGCACGGAAAAAACGGTATTCCCTGACATGTGCGTGCTCAACAACAGTTGTTCTAGAAGTTGTCCGTGTATAACAGTCATGTGCGTGCTCAACAGCAATCGTCAAAACCAATCGAATCTCAACTTTACCTTGAAAATAACGCCATTAGCAATCGATGTATCCATTATTTGCCAGTTTCAATGCGTCCGCGTGAACAACTGGTACTTAAACAGTGCTAATTTGTGTGAAACAGTTATATTATTGTTAGTCCGTGTACAACAGTAATTGACGGTTCAGGAAATCGCAAAATATTCCATGAGTAATCTCCACACTCAGACCAACCAGAGGGAAACGGTTGATACTCGATGAAACCGCGTCCGGCTGGCCCTATGATAGGCGTCATCCGATTAAAAACAAGTAAGTAATAAGGAAGGTGTACCTGTTTAAACACTCAAATTTTCCATCTTATCGAGGCATCGGCGGCCATGTTTTCTCAATTCTGACCACGTGATTCCCCGCATTGAAATACGGCAAATATTTACCTTATTCTCGTCTTATTCGAACTCAGTTTTAACGCTTAAAAGATATATGCATTAATCCTTATTTGAAAAAAAAACCAGCAAAGGCCAATTGACGCCTTGTTAAGTAAGTGACTACTATTACGCATTTTCAGTTACTAAGATGTTATATTCTATCGTGGATATCAATGCATTGGTGAGCAATATCAACGGATAAATGGAAAGTACTTCATTCTCGAATGGTTTCGTTTACAAACGATATACTACACGTTATTTATACTTGTTAGCAGTCTATGATTAGTGTATATAGATACGATATGTTAAATTAATTCATATACAATCTAAAATCCTCAATTTCAGCTTGGTTACGGCATATTCATTTGTTCAAACGCGGGTACCATTGAGAGTGAAACTGAAACTTAAAAATGTGTGCGGTGAAAGTAAAATATTTTCTATTTGTTCGATCAAGGATACTTCAGACAAATATTTCTTTGCTTGAAATTTGTATTATCCTTCTTCGCTTATTTTTTTTTAAATTTATTTTGAAAAAACGACAATCGACTAGAGATTTTTTTCTAGTTATTTGAGCGGGCACTTGTGTGCTTATATTTTCTCTCTTCACATCATTTGCTATCATGAATGCATATATAAGACATTATGAATAAATATATACCAAAATAAGTATTGCTTTATCAGCAGTTAGGTTCATAAGAATGAACATTGTAATTAATGGATATGAAAAACATTGGAAAAAAGACTGATGATGTGCAACTTGGAACGTCTGAGAATCCATAATTATTTTATTTCTTTTTATTTGACTGTTGAGTCAAAATACCATGGCAATGGAAAATGTGCGAAGGAAGAATACAAAATCCAAATGTCGTATTACAGGTCGAGATATATTGCGGCTTTGATCGTATTGATTTTAGAGACGATCGGTTTTAACCAACAAAAACGAATTAACACCGACACTGTATATATTTTTAAAGTGTTTTCTTGTTTATGTATAAATCTGTATTAAGTTAATCTGCGCTTGCGTGTGTCATGGCGGTCGAAAATAAAATACAGTGATAAAATAAACATAAAAAAGGTTGTTGAAGGCCAGTTAAAGTCAGTTTGAAAAGGCAAAACGATGTGCAAAGTGAACGTTTATGTCCTTTTTGGATTTTAAATGCCCCGTAAACGAAAAAAGAGTTCTACAGAGACAATACAGGTAGCTTCTCAGAAGACAAAGAACCCGCGTAGGTCGAAAGGCAAGATGGCGGACAATGGGAGCGGTGTAAACAATCCATCTACATCTACACCAAAGCCAAGTGGCGTTATTCATTCATCACAGATGAACGGCTCATTTTTACAGGCAAGTCAGACTTTCAATACAATGAATCCAATGACTACAATGTCTCCATTCACGCCGAATAACAATTATAGTCAATTATTTATGAATCCTGCGTCCCCAGGGTTAAATAACTTTAATCCATCGGCAACTCCAACCATGATGTGTTCACAGCCAAATACAGATTTAACCGCAGTGAAAGTTGACAGGCTTTTCATAGACGACCGTGAGTACAAGCCTAGTGCCTAGGAGCGGGGTGAGAATGTTGTGAGATGTATGGCATGGAACGTTGAGGGGCTCACAGCGGACAAGTGTTCAACGCAAGAGTTTATTAATCTAATTACACAGTACGATATTATATGACTGACTGAAACATGGACTAACTCTAAATCGAATATTTGGCGGATACAGTAATCCAATACATTCATTTAGACGTTACCAAAATAGACGTGCGAAACGGGCAAGTGGTGGCATCTGTGTGTATATAAGAGATAGCATACGGAAAGGAGTGTCTCTTGTAAAAATGAAATCGACTGTATAGTATGGATTATATAACTCTGGGGTTCTTTGGGGTTATTAACTCACACAGGACAATATAACGCAATACTGTTCAGTTTTCTAGGTTCAATGTATTCTTAGAAATACATATTACGTGAGTCACAAATAGTTGATCAGGATGAATTTAATCTACGAAACGTCCCATCCTGTAAAATAAACAATTACATATTAAGTACGATGCATTATAATACTGGTAATATTATAATTAATATATGTCATACTTATTTATACTATAAATAAGAAATGTCTTGTTCTAGTGGCCATTAACACCTGAACATTAAACATTATTATGCAATAAAATAGTAACAAACATACAAAACAACAAACATATATAACATGACAACAAACATGTTAATCACATAACAAGAACATTACATATCACATAGTACACAGTTAAATTACCAATTGGTGGAATTGAATGGTTCCTCTCACTTCCAAGTTCTACCCTCCAAGCTCACGTGATTGCTGTAAATTAAGCATGCACAAACATTATTAGGTGCATTGATTAGTAAACAATTAAAACGATTCCATATACTAAAGTATTAAAAGAAAGAATTGAATCCATTGTGCAACCATTTCAACAATCGCGAAAATACAAGATTTGACATTACAAACATGTCAAATTATTCTTTAAATACAAATGCAATAATAACACTGGATTGAATACAGTTCATAGCAACCGTATACAACATACCAGCCAGTGGAAATCCTGATTAAAAATGATAAACGTAATGAAAAAAATGTCAACCTTTCTCTTCCAAATTCCCACCAAAAGTGAACAATTCAATAAGAAAACCATACCCAATAGTGATAAAACTGACCACAAGAAATTGGGTTACACATTACTAAAAAGAGTTAAAAACCACTCGGGTACATACTCCCCCGCTTTCCTAAATGACGTCTCGTCATATAGTATACGTCTGTGTACGTCCATGTCATGTTATACACAAATTTATCTCCTATATACACTACTTGCTATTCACTATTAAATATTATTAACTATATACACTACTCTCTATTTACCACTACATAGTACTATTCATATCTGTAACACTTCTGAAAGTTTTACATGAAATCAAACTTCATCATTCAGCTTTGTAGTATACTTTGCACTTCATACAAAGTATTCCTTATACACTTTATATCATTAAAGTAATATACTCTTTGTCAACTCCCCCACAACAGAAATTGTGACCGCACAATTTCAAAAGTATAACTTACAAAATATTCCTCAATAGTAAATGAGAATGATAAAAACACTTATTAAAACAATTCACATTTTATTATATAGAATACATACAATTCATTTCATAACAGCTCCAATTATCTGGTGAGCTATATTAGTATCAATTTGATCTAAAATACCAGCATTAAACAATACAGATAATGCTTCAATTTTACAATCATGAGAAGTTTCAACCATGCAATTAAGATAACAATCTCTAAGTCTATTTGGTGGATGTCTGTCTCTGGTAGATCTTCTCGGTACTGGGACTGGAGGCTCTCTAGTTGTTTCAGTTGCAACAGAATGGCTTCTCCGTGTCCTTTCTGTACCATCTTCTATTCTAATCATCCTGATCTGTGTCTGTAAGCTGAATGTCTCGTTCAGTGGCATGGTCTATGGGTTCTTCAGCGGCTTCTATACTGTTGTCATGGAGTACCTCGGCTCCTTGACCAGTCATATCAGCTGCTTCTTCACCTGCTTCATCATTTGTTCTATCTTCAGGTTCGTCAAATGTTTCTTCTGACTGCTCAGCAGAAATAATTCCCACTGAATCTATCGGAGTCTCTTCAAGTGCTTCGGTTTGACTCTCTTCTGTATGTAGATCTACATCTGCTATGTTCAGTTCTATGCTTGAATTTGGGGCGTGCCCAATCTGTTTTGTAGTAGCTACAAAATCTAGTCCATCTTCATCTTCTTCCTCCGTGACGTCACATACAACTGTCTCATCTTTGGCTTCTTTATCAGAACTCACTTCTGACCCATTTGAACTTTTCTCAAGTCCAATATTCTCTGTTCCCCCACTATCAAAACTTCATTCTGACTTTTAATCAGAATCAATAAGTTTCTGAGGAGAACTTTTTCTCTACCTGAACCCATTTCTTTGACTCGGTACACTGGAATATCTGTTTGTGGTTGCTCAACCACAACATATTCTTGTTCTTCAAATCTATCAGCAATTTCATGCTTCCCATCAAATGACACTTTGCTTACTAGAACATGATCACCAACTGATATCCTAACAGCTTTTGCCTTTTTATCATATTGTTTCTTTTGTTTATCTTTTGCCTTAGTTACATGTTTTTCTACAATTTGTTGTGTTGTTTTCATTCTAGATCTTAAATCCTCCAAGTATTCAAATGTAGATTTGTTGCCAAAATCCTCTCTTGACTTCTCGAAAACTGCATCAATGGGCAATTTTGGTTTCCGACCAAACATCAATTCATGTGGTGAAAATCCAGTTGAGTCATGAGGAATGCAATTATATGCATAAACTAATGAGTTAATATAGTGTTTCCAATCTGTTTTCTGTTCTTTTTCAAGTGTTCCTAACATATCTAAAAGTGTCCTATTAAATCTCTCTGGGCCGGCATTCCCTTGGGGATGGAAATGAGTTGTATGGCTCTTTTTTATATTGGTCAAATTACATAGTTATTTAATGATTTCACTTTCAAAATTGGCCCCTTGATCTGAATGTAGGCGTGTCGGTATTCCATAATGTATTATAAAATTATTGTAGGATGCTTCTGCTGTTGTTTTGGCTGTCTGATTTCTAGTTGGTATGGCTAAAGCATATTTGGTGTAATGGTCTGTTATGACAAGTACATTGTCAATGCCTCCTTTAGCTGGTTCAAGTGTCAAATAATCAAAACACACTAACTCGAGTGGATATGTGGTATTAATGCTAACTAGTGGAGCTCTCTCATTAGTATTGTTCTTTCTTCTCAAACACCGTTCGCAACCATTAATCCACTGTTCTATATCGGCTGCTACACCTGGCCAATAAAATCTCTCTTTCATTAATTTGGTTGTTCTCTCCTTTCCAGGATGACCTACATTGTTGTGCAATCCTTTTAATATTTTTTCTTTGTAACAGTCAGGTATGACTAGCTGTTCAATTAATCTATCCTCTTCTTTAATGTTTCTAAAAAGAATGCCTCTCTTTATTTGTAAATATTTAAATTGTTTCCTCATAAAAGAGTCTTGTGTAGAATTAAACTTTTTTGGTATTTTCTGGTCAATGACAGCTTTTCGCCATCTATCAATTAAAGGATCATGTCTTTGTTTCTGTCGGATTTCTCTCAACTCCTTCTGTGCCAATCCTTGACCCAATTCTTCTGTTGCCTCAACAATGTGGATACTAGCCATTGGCAGAGTTTCTATTATTGACCTCACAGTATCTGAGTCGCTATTACAAATCGCTTTGACTGTTTGGTCATCTATTTGAATGATATTTTGTTGATGTAGTTTCTCGTATGGGTAACGACTCATCCCATCTGCATCAGCATTATTGGTTCCTGGTCTGTATGTTATATTGAAGTTGTATTGCCCTAATGCTGCAACCCATCTTTGCCCTGTTGCATCTAACTTGGCTGAAGTTAATATATAAGTCAGAGGATTGTTATCTGTAACAACAGAAAATGTTTTTATGGCTAAATAATCTGAGAACTTCTCAGTTACAGCCCACTTCAGCGCTAGAAATTCTAATTTGAATGCGCTATAGTTACGCTCAGACTTAGTAAGAGCACGACTTGCGTAAGCTATGACTCGCTTTTGATCGCCTTGCTGCTGATACAACACAGCGCCTAATGCTTTATTAGAAGCATCTGTGTGTAGTTCAAAAGAACTCTCAAAGTCTGGATAGGCAAGAACAGATGTTGAGCAAAGTATTTCTTTTAATTTATCAAATGTAGCTTGTTCAACTTCAGTCCATTTCCATTCTTAAGAATTTTTTATGTTTATTTTTGTTTACTGTAGGAGGTAAAAGTTCATTCAATGGCCTTGTTAATTTACTGAAATCTTTAACACAGCGTCGATAATATTCTGCGAAGGCTAAGAAAGATCTCAATTCATCTGAATTTTCTGGTACTGGCCAATTTTTTACTTTTTCAATTTTAGCTGGATCTGTCACAATCCCTTCACTGCTAACAACATGTCCAAGAAAAGTGACGTTGGGTTGAAAGAAAAAACATTTTTCAGGCGCAAATTTCAAATTGCAAGATTTCAATCTATTTCAAAAAGTATTTAGTCTCTCTAAGTGTTGTTCAAATGTGTCGCTAAAAATTATCAAGTCATCAAGGAAAACGACACATATGCGCATATTGAGTCCTTTCAGGCATTCTTCCATTAGGCATTGGTATGTGGCGGGGGCATTTGTAAGACCAAACGGCATGGTGTTGAACTCAAAAAATCCTATTGACCCAACAGTAAATCCTGTTCTTTCTTTATGCTCTTCCTCTACTTCAACTTGATGATATCCTGACTCTAAATCTATTGTTGAAAAATATTTAGCCCCATTTAAACAGTCAAAAATTTCTTCAGTCCTAGGCAATGCATATGAATCCTTCACTGTCCTTTGATTTAACATCCCATAGTTAACACATAACCTAAGTTTGCCATTCTTTTTCTTTACTAGTACAACATTACTAGTCCAAGGAGATTTAGAAGGCCTTATGACACCACTAGCTAGGAGTTGCTCGATATGTTGGCGAACCTCCTCTATCATACCAGGTGGAATCCTCCTATGACGTTGTTTAAAAGGTGTTTCATTTATTAAATCAATCCTGTGTTTGATAGAATTACATTGGCCAATGTCAGTATCAGAAACAGAAAATATGTCTTGATGTAATTCGAATAATTCTTTCAATTTCTCCTTTTGTTCATGATTCAGTATGTTATGTTCATCTATGTTCAACTGATCAAAAACTTGCTTTTTTGAGATTCTTCAATATTTTCAAAAACTTCTTCTGCAATAGTGACGGGTTGAAGTTCACATAAAATAGCTCTTGGGGATATAGTAACAGTATTAGATGTTAAATTTGAAAGAGTAACATACACTTCTGAATAGCCTGTTTTCTTAAATTGCACAGCAGCTGTTGTAACATCTATGTATGATGGCAGATTACTCAGAGTTGATTCCTGTATAATAGCTGTTGTATCTGGATGGTTAACTTGTTTGTCTAAATATCCACTTATGTCAATACACTGATTTGGTTTTAAAAGTATTTTGTGCGGAATAGCACTTCTGACAATAGCAATCCTTGGATTTCTTTTCAATTCTTTCTCTCGCAGTACCATTGTCCTTAAACTTAAGTACCATGGAGTGTACATGTTTGTCTTCTGTAAAAATTGTTCTCCATAGTTAGACTGGCAATCTGACAGAATTTCCTGTAAAATATTAGTTCCCAGGATAACTGGTGTTCTGTTTGAGTACTTTGTGTCAGGCACAACAAGTAAAAGACAAGTTCTATTTTCAGCTTTGGTTAAGCCATTTTTAATTTGAAGTTTAACTTCAATGTACCCTTCATACGGTAAACTATTCCCGTCTGCACATTCAATGTTTACTATATGTGTCAATGGTTGTACAGGGACTGAAGATAAATGATTATTATAATATTGTTTTGATACAACACTCACACAGCTGCCTGTGTCAAGTAAAGTAATGGTACTGGTATTATTGATTGAAATTTCTGCTTCATTTGTGTCACCAAATAATTGCGGGTCTGAATCCTTCGTGCTCGAGTTTGACCCATCAACCTGAGCACTTAAAATGTTGGACAATGTAGTTGCCTGTGGCCTTTCTGATTACATTTGTAACAAATAACCTCACTATCCTTATTCATAGGACAAGTCCTCATTGTATGTCCTTTTTGGTTACACATGTAACATGTACCTTGAAATGAGGTACCAGCAGTAGGTCTTGATGGCCTTCATGTGCCCCTACCACGATTAGCAGTACTTATTCTACCCCTGTAAGCACCACGGCTTCCTAGTGGGTATCTGCTTTGATTTGTTTTTAATGAATTGCCTTGTTCTTTTTCTAAATTGGCTATTCTTTCATTCAACTGCTGAAGCAATAATTTCATTTCTGATAAGTCATTGTTTTCTGTTGGAGTTACTTTGGTTACCGCCTTACACGACTTTTGCTCTTTCACTGGCTCTTTCAACTCAGTTTCAATTTTCCTAGTTCTCGTTTGAACTCATCATAATTGTCAATCTTGTCGCATTGATAAATGGACATGTGTTTTAAGTCTCTGGTCAACCCTGCATGTAATACTTTCTTAAGTATATCAGTGTCAGTTCGTTTCACAGCCTTTAACTGCACCGCATGGTCAAATATTTCTTCAAGTCTCATGGCATATTTGACAACTGGTTCATTATCTTGTTGCTGGCTTGAGTAAAACTTCCTCATAATAGTTTCTCGGGACTCTATACTCCCAAAAATGTTTTCCAATTTAAATAAAATTTCATCCAATGCCACATCAGGGCCTAGTCTCCGCAAAACATCGGCAGCACTTCCTTTTAAGGCTCTCCGAATGCCTTTGAATATTTCATCATCAGTGAAGACTTTGCTTTTACATTAAGCTTCAATTTCATATTTGAACGTATCATAGTTCACTTCACCAGCTTTAATGTCCTCTCCATAGAATGTTGATATTCTAGGATATTGAAAACTTCCAGGCTTTTCTGCATTTGCATGCGTTACAATATGTATAGGTTCCGGATCTGGTTTAACCCCAAATGCATGAACTAACTTCATCATTCCTTGTGGGCTATCAACATTTAGTTTGATACCCAACAGCTTTAAAGCTTCCAGCAACTTAACTTCATTTTCACTTATGCCTCCAGAGGCTGTATCCGATTTTTCAGCTTCCGGATCCATGCCTATCAATTTATTTTCAATTGATTATCTAATTAATCTTTGACCTTGAATTTAATCAAATTGTTAACTACAATTTGTCTAATACTGTTTAATCTATGTATTGTACACCTTGCAGTTAATCAAATTGTACACTACAATTTAATTAATAATGTTGAATCTATTTATTGTATGTTTTGCAATTAATCAAATTGTCAACTACAATTTAATTAAATTTAAACTAATCTGTATTGCAATTAATCAAATTGCTAATTACAATTTAATTAAATTTAAACTACTCTGTCTTGCAATTAATCAAATTGTCAATTACAATTTAATTAAATTTAAACTGAACTATCATTCAAAATGACATTTCACATTGAAGTTGAATTAATTCAATTGTATAGAACAATTCAATTAATTATTGCAATTTACTTTAATTATACTATTCAATTGTTGCTATTAAATTAATTGCAACAATCACCTGTAAATTTATCACTATCCTAAATGAAATAAAAAAAGTTTAAATTTGTGAACAATTACGGTAATACTATTCAATGGGTGCGCTCATAAAATTATTGCAGATATACGGTAATCCACCGAAATCCTTCCAATATGTCTTTCGAAAGATTATTTCAAAAGCAATATCATGAAATAACTTTTAATACAATGAAACTTCAATTAGTTATATTGTATGGACAATTGAATATCACAGTAAATATATTTTCGTTCAACTCCGTATCAGCAAGAACAGAAATATTCTATGAATACTTCATTTCTTCCTGAACTCAATTCTCAAACAAATATTTGAGTAAAATAGCATATTACGCAAGTGTTTACTTTGAAATTGAATGCCCAGTGAGTGAAGTTTGAATAAATATACCTTGTTAAGCTCTATTTAATTGCATAACTAGAACAACTTGACTAAACCAGTGCTACTCTGAAAACTGAATTTCCCAATGTAAAATTGGAAATTCTACAAAACTACAAGGTCTAAAATCTAGTAACAGTGTATTATTTGCAAAACTGTCAATGTCAACAAGTCATGAACACTGAAAAAAGCATGTGATAAAGACAGTGAAAGGACAGTTATCCTGAATAAATGGACCCTTTATCTCGACCAAATGCAAAGAGTAGATTCATGAGCCTGCATCAATCCAGTATATGTACGTGATTTTAATTTTCTATTTATTACTGATTTAAATAGCTGCACAATGAATCAGTAACCTTAATGTTATTTAAGTATCAGATCAATGAAGACTTTAAATAGATGAAGAAACGTTAGTTACCATCACCAATTAATTAATGATCATGCATTTTGTGAAATTCTGTGATTTTTCTTACGTACTTACAATATCACACAAGAAATTATTGTCCAGATATTACAGCGACTATACCCCACCCCCAATTTGGAAAATGTAATGTACAAACACTTATTTCATTACACCAATTTGATCAGCTGTAATATCAGTTAAATTTCTACCAAAATAGAACTCAATCTCTGTTGGAAAGGAAACAAACAGAATCTTTTTATAGCCACTAGAACCAAAATGTAACTGAAAGCACTGAAAGTCCAAATCAGCACTGATAATGTCAATGGAATCCTGGTCTAATGTGATGTGTGGTCCTGGTCTAATGTGATGTGCGGTCCTGGTATAATGGGCTGGATGATAGAGGTCTAATGGGATGAATGAAATCCTGTAGTCTGGGCAGATGTTATGAGCCAAACACGGTCCAAAAGGCTGCGAGGAATGATCCTTACAAACGACTGGTACCCTTCGAATCTCCTACACTAAGCGAATATATGGTCGGTGCGGAATACCGATGTAAGCAATATTGATGTAAACTGCTACAGTTCTTTACTTGGCAAGCAGTAAAATAATCAACTTCACTGCAGTGCACTCTCCTCCTGGCTTCAAAAACTATTGTCCTCAATAGTCCTGTGAATTAAAGTTGGGCGCCATTATAACTCTGGGATTAAACTTCACAAAACATATTTTACAATTGAATTGAAAATGAGGCATACATTGGATTTACATATATAGCGCCCGAAAATTCACCTTGACATAACAGACATAATGGCGACATTTTTAAGATGCTAGAATGCTGATATAAACGACTTCAAAAAGCTTGATATTGTTTATGTAACAGGGGATATGAATTCAAGAATAGGCTTAAAAAGGATTATATAGCACATGACCGTTGTTTAAATAATTATGATTATATTGATAGTGATTACCCACTGCCTAGGGCAACTTGTGATACGAAGTCAAACCGCTTTAGGGACTCATTATTGGATTTATGTATAGCTACAAATTTTCGAGTTGTTAACGGTAGATTGCATAACGATAAGAACATTGGCAAATTAACATGTTACACTCACAACGGGCAAAGTGTAGTAGATTACCTTTTAACGCATATTCAAAATTATGAAAATAGTGTGCATTTTGAAATAAAAGAGTTAAATGAATTTTCCAATCACGCACCACTTGAATTTACTCTTAAAACTTACGTAAAAAATAGCGTTTATACCCCTAGCGCAAAAACCTTTATTAAATGGAATTCAGAACAACATAATGCTTTTATTTCCGAAATATCAATGGACATTGCACGTCTCGAGTCCCAGTTAAAGAATGGTATAGAAAATAGTATTAACACTGATGATTTGGTGTTAATGTTTACTGATTATTTAACGACAAAAGGCAACCCTTTTTTTCATGCGCACTGTAAACTCCAAGACATATACATTTGAGACACATGATTAAAACAAACAAAAATGGTACAATGAGGAATGAAAATAGAAACGTAAAGAATATAAAGAGGCTCTCTACAATTTTAATTTAAACAAGTGCGACAACACCCGACAAATAGTACTTGCGAAAAGGAAATCTTACAAATATTTATGTCGCAAATGCAAGGCAGATTATAACCGTAAATAGGGACGCAAGATAGATACTATGAAATCTAAATCACATTAAGAATTTTGGAAATTGTTTAGCAAACCGTCTTCGAATCAGAAAGGGGCAACAATTAATTTAAACGAGTTTGTCAACCATTTTAGAACTTTTGCAAATAGTGGGGCTCTTCGTGATAATGAAAACAGTTTGAATTTTGTTAAGAATTTTGACAATTGTAACGAAAGGGTTAGTTCTTATCCTGAACTAGATAGACATATTTCGTTGGAAGAAATTATATATGCCACCAAACGTTTAGGTAACAATAAGGCATGTTCGTCGGATAACATCATATATGAGTATTTTAAAGAGAGTGTTCATGTTATCGGACCTGCATTGGAACTGCTATTTAATTACATACTCATTTCCGGCAAAATTTTTCCCAGTAGCTGGTCCACAGGCCTGATTATCCCCCTTTATAAAAAGGGAGACCCTTCAGTACCAAATAACTATCGGGGTATTACTCTTGTGAGTTGCTTTGCACAGCTATTCACAAGTATATTGAACGAGCGTTTACAAAAGTGGGCTCTTGAAAATGATATTTTAACAGATGCACAGTTCGGGTTCAAACCGGGATACAGTACAGTAGACGCAATTTTCGTTTTACAATCATTGATTTAGAGTCGCTTAGATGATAGGAAAAAACTATTCTGCTGTTTTGTCGATTACTTAAAGGCTTATGATTTAACGGATCGCATGCATCTTTGGTTTAAACTTATTCAGTCCGGTATCGACGATAAATTATTGGCTATAATAAGGTCATTATATGACCAAATTAAATTAGGTGTTAAACACTTAAATAGTATCTCAGATTTCTTTAAATCCGACATTGGCTTATTGCAAGGGGAAACGTGTTTACCAATTATGTTTTCTCTGTTCCTAAATGATATTGAAATGCATTTATAAAGTGATATAAATGCCGGCATAATCATTGACCAGCTATCAATTAATATTTTGTTATTTGCCGATGATGCAGTATTATTCTCTGAATCAGCAGAGGAATTACAATCGTCGTTGAATAATTTGAACGAATATTGCAATAAGTGGAATATAACTGTGAATCTTGAAAAGACAAAAATTGTTATTTTTCATAAAGGTCGTTTGCCTGCCGGGTACAGTTGGTTTTATAATAACAATCTAATTGAAGTAGTAAAAAAATTCAATTACCTTGGTTTAGTACTGTCGAGTAGCGGCGCCCATATACAGGCTACAAAAACGCTGTCGGCAAAAGCGCTTCGAACGATGAACTCATTGTTTAGTATTACGAAATCGCTAAATGTACCCATCAAAATAATGTTTAATTTGTTTGATGCATATGTTGCTTCGATGCTTAATTATGGTTGCGAGACTTGGGGATTTACTAAGGCGGAAAATATTGAGCGTGTACAGCGTAAATTCTGTAAATGGCTGCTAAATGTAAAATTCTCTACACATTCAAATGCATTGTATTCCGAAGTTGGAAGATATCCGTTATATATATTTGCCGTTATTTGCGAATAGTAAAATATTTTTTAAGACTTTTCGACTTTAAATCTGCCAATTGTATTTTAAACAATATTATTCGTAAACAATTCGAAGAAGGAAGAAGTATTACACGTTCCAAATCTTGGGCATGCAAAGTTCGAAACCTTTTACAAGAATCTGGTTTTAACGACGTTAGGTTTTATCCAGAATCTGTTAATATAAACACCTATATTCAAATTTTTCGAAACCGTTCAAAACATACTTTTATTTCAAATTGGAGAGCGGACGTTAATGAAAGTTCCTCATTGTACCTTTACAAAGAATTAAAACCTATTTTTGAACGATCAGTTTTCTTAGATATCTTGGAGATTTCAAAATTTAGAAATATCATTGCAAAAATGCGGTTATCATCCCATAGCCTATTTATTGAAACTGGTAGACATCAAAATATTCCCAGAAATGAACGAATATGTAAAAACTGTTCATTGAACGAAATTAAAGATGAATACCATTTTGTAGTGATTTGTCCTTTTTATGACAATTTGAGAAATACTTATTTGCCTAACTTTTACAAAAGAAGACCAAGTATGTTTAAATGTGTGCAATTATTGAATGAAACTAAAAAAACGGTATTAATTCGTCTAGCTAATTTTTGCATCAAAGCTTTTAAACTTAGGGCTGACAATATATAAATATGTTATATTAATTTTCGATGTGAAAGTATCTTTTCAAAAGTATATATATTCAATTATTTAAATGTGAATTGTTCAAGTATTACAGTTTAATACTCTTTGCAAATTAAGAGTCATCTCATATTGTTCTGACATTCTCACATTAAGTAAGCCATGCTAGTATATAACTGATGTACTGCATGCAATGACATGTATTGTTGACGCATGTGAATTTGTTTTTCTGTCCATATTGTTGTGACGATGAGCTGTAAATGCTTAAGTCGTAAATAAACATTTTGTTCTGTTCTGTATTAGAATATAGTATAAATATATTATCAAACCATAGCGCCGCGTCAGTTTCATAATTTTGAATTCAACCATTTTTCCCCTATATTTACCTTTGACAGTTAACAAAAAGTAAACTCACTTCTAAAGTTATTATGCCCACAACACCTTTTGAATTGGGTTGGATCAAGAAACAAAATACAAACATTAGAGAAACAGTCTTTAAATGTGTTCTATATTTCAACTGATCTGTATCCCAGTACAGTTTTGTCAAGAGAAGCATTTTTATTACTTTGTATAATTATACTAATTATAACAAGAAAGTAATTTTAGGAATCCCTTGTCAACGCACTTTCTGTACACTTTAGGATAAAATTACTGTTTCCATACATGAGCTTGATTATGACTTAGTAAGGCCACTGACTTCCTGTCACAACACACATATTGACCAAGTAATCGAAACAGACGCCAATAAGCGGCATTATTGTATGGAAAACATTCCACAGAATATCTGTAAACATCCCAAGCATAGTATTTATCATTTGCAAGTTCCAGTGCGTGACCAAACATGTTAAGTGCGGTCTCGAAATGATATGAGTCGTGTTTTGAGAAAACTGGGCATAATGCATTTGCGTAAAGTGTCGTCCCAGATTAGCCTGTTCAGTCCACACAGGCTAATCAGGGACGACACTTTCCGCTTTTATGACATTTTTCGTTTAAATGAACTCTCTTAGCAAAATTCCAGTTTAGGCGGAAAGTGTCGTCCCCGATTAGCCTTTGCGGACTGCACATGCTAATCTTGGACGACACTGTACGCACATGCATTATGCCCAGTTTTCTCAGAACGCGACTCATATATTTTTCAAGTTTTATGAGCGCTTCGTCTTTTTTCGGTTCTTTTTGACGCCAGGCATTGGAGATAGTAAAGCAATGGTATGGCACCTGATATATATAGGATCTGGCATGAGTTGTCATATCATACCATATTTTATTAAACGAGTTCAGGAATTGTGTTAGTAAGCGAGCCTTTCCTTTCAATCGTGTCTAGAAAGGCCTCTGCCTGTTCAAAACGTTTTGTTTGAACAAGCATTGATGCGAACTTTAAGGTTAATTTGACCCGAAACCAAAGAATCACCGTACACTCGGCCAATAGATTCTGTAATGTCTTGCCTATCTGCTATTCATCTAGATGCTTGTATTGAAACAAGAATGCAAGATGCGGTCTCGAAAAAGAACAACATTTCATAGCTGTATTCGTTTCCTTTCGTTTTGGCAACAAGTTTGAAGCACAATATTTGAGTCATAAGTTCAAAGGTCTGCGTTGGAAATACGTCAACATAATCAATATAAGCTGCCCTGAAAGGAAATCGCGATTCTTGTTTCAAATCAAAAATTATTTTTAAACGACGTCATTTTCTGGATGATAATTTGGCATCTGGGTTGACTTAATCAGTGATAATCTGTTCCCAATGTTATCCATTTGGAAATAACATATGCATTGAAAATAAGAAGTTATAAGTCCGGTAATTGTATTTATTAGTGGAACAAAATCGTGGACTTTAAGTTTGAGGGATAATAAATGTACATGTTCAAAAGTATAGTGTGGACAAACCCGGCGTTTCAGAAACCGTTAGAGCGTTGTTCAGACAAATCTAGCATCGCTATCATTTCAGTATCACACAGAAGTGCATCATTGTCTGACTTCACGCCAAGCGTCATAGATCCTTCAATAATCCTGCCAATAGAATGGCTCAAAACATATTTATGACATAACCCACTCGTCATGCGTGCAATTGTTTCGACTAGAACTTTGGCGTATCTTCAAAAGTATATTAACTCTTCGGTAACAGCAATGTCGTCCATAACGTCGGATACTTTTAAAGTAATGCTTTTATAGTTACCATTTCACCGAAATATTTATGAAACACGCTTTAAAATAATTGCATTTGCACCATCAATAAGTTCCGTTTGAATTAATTGTCAGCGTACACTGTTGATTTTCATATTCAAAACACAGTTAGTAACAAGTATTGATGCAAAGCATCAAAGGGCGTCGGGAATTTCAGTGTAAAAGGCACTCAATGAAGTTACATGGAACGATTTTTTTCTACTGGAAATAATAATATATTGGCCGATTATTTTAAACAAAAGAAATCAGGTCTAAAATACATATCCCAAATAAACTAAAGTGGTCGTTAACCCATTTATGCCTAGCGTCTAGAAAAAAGGCCTTGGCAAACAGCGTAGACCCAGATGAGACGCCGCACGATGCGGCGTCTCATCAGGGTCTGCGCTGTTTGCTTAAATGAATTTCTGTAAGGAATATTCTAAATATTGAAATAAATATACTAGACATCCCTTATTTTGGAAATAAATTGATCCAATTTAGAAGGATGGAAAAGTCCACTAGGCTTAAATCGGTTAAGGAAAAAAAATCCGCAAAGCATACAATACACTTTATTCGAGTCATCATACGTACGGACGTGACAACACCTGTTATGCCTTAGTCTCCATGGGCTGTTTGAAAGTTTCTTAATAAAACGTTTAATACAACAGCATAAAATGTAATCATGCAGTTTCCAGCTGTTTTTGGACAGCAATTGTAAAGTTATTGCTAGGAAAAAATATTCCGTTTAGAACAGTGATGCGATTTCAATTTATATTTGTAAATGTATGTCAATTTGTTTAAAAAAGAATAAAACATAATAAAATGAACGTGCATATTTCTTCTTTTTTTCTGTTGGAAGAACTGGATTTGAGTTTTCGGTAAGGTACACATCGTTTGCCAATTGTGTTCCATGACTACTTTTGCAATCTAATGCCGTGTACTGTAGTCTAATCGATCAGAATACACTTTCAATAGTATTCAGTATTTTCATATGTTTTTAATTGTGTGGTTGTTTTCATATTATTTTGCTTTTGGCAGATGTGTTGAGTTATGTCTTTTTCTGATTTTGATTTAAATAAGTCGCCTTTTTGTTCAGTTTACGCTGCGCAGTTGTATTCTAGTCAGATATAGCACATCCTTATAATGATTTCAAACACAAAAGCAATATATGAGGCATTCTTGATTCCGTACTTTCCGATAATAAATTATAAAATTAAATACAATATTGATTCAAGAAAAATAAAATTACAATTCATTTAAATGGTAAAAGAGAAACGTGCAGCAATTCATAAAAAATAAATATTTATAGACGAAAGCAATTGGTAGTTTGAATGTTCAGCTATCGTATACTAACTCATTCTTCTAATGAGTTATTCATGTATTTCAGATAGTAGACTTCACGACGTCGAGCTTTACGTCGGGTTCTCGGAGGGCGGCTTTCAATCGCTTGAAGGCTTTCACCCTGGCCAGGTCGGCGCTTCATACACGTTCGAGCTAGCGACACCGGTGTACGGGCAGTGGGTACGGATTACGCGTAGACCTTCTAACGAGCCGCTCACTCTATGCGAGGTTGAGGTGGAAGGTGTTCCATACTCTGCAGCCAATGGTAAGTTGGGCATTGCGTAAATATGTAAGATAGTTACCAAACAATAATTTCTCAGATTTATATGAGGTATACTATATGCAACTGGTCGACGTTATAAGTAAAATTTGAAGACAATAGATATCGACGATGCAGCAATGAAAGCATATCCCATACATGTAAGCACAAAGCATTTTATGCATGCTCATAAATGTTTTTACATTTATTCTTCAGGCGTCCTTTATTTGGTCTTTCAAGGATATGTTCCCATCAGCACTGAAATCGACGTATCCGAGAAGGTCAAGTCAAAACTCGTATGCGCATCAAGGTGTTCCAAAACAGAGAACTGCGTCAGTGCCCACTACAACACAGCAACCTTGACCTGCAGTCTGTTCGATTCCCTGGCATTCCAGAAAGGAGACATCGAAAATAACGTCATTGTCAAGAGTATTTTCAAAACAAAGAATTCAGCGAAACAGTTATTTGGGGCATAAACCGTCAATTCGCTTTCATTTGTTTAAAAACCACGTTTAGCAAATTGAAAACATCAACGTATTCAAATCAAACAGATGCGATAACCATATATATCAACATACACACACAGTCATCTGCACAAACATTAGACAACCCTTGCTATATAACGAGGTCCTTTAAGTCATGGCAAGTGGTTGATTTCGAAACTGTCGGACACAAGACAAAATATATAGACACTGCACAAAACACTAACAAAATGAAAAATGAACTTGAATTCAGTCAACACCATTGTAACGCTCATAACAAATGACTTTTAATTTAGACCAGGTATGATTTTACTCTCCAAAGTAAGCGTGAATACAAACGGGCAAATTGAAATGATTTAATTGTAATTGATCTACTTAATAATTCAATGCAAACAATAGCAACATATTTTTTAATGTCTTATGCAACATCTCCTCAATTTGTTCGCATAGCACCGTAAATATACGACACAAGCTCATATAGTAAATTCTCAGATCATCGCCATAATAGATTATAACTCGCAAAATGTATATTTAAGTGCAAATATTATATATAATTTAAAATAGGCAGTTGATGCATTTCTTTTCAGTAACGTTTTGCTTTTAATCTTTAATAGCTGCATACATTTACAATCTATATAGTAATGAGTTTTATGTAAACAAAATTCTCTTTAGCAAAAAACTAATAAAAAGGGGAGTGTTTTCACGAACTGTTTACATGTTTCGTGCGATGTATCTCCAACTAAATATAACTGAGCTTTTGGCTGCCGAGAGTCCCAGGTAGACGTTCTATTGCGTAACATTGCTTTTTCAGGAGAAGCTCTCCACGTTAATAAACAACTTTAAACCTTAACTGGTTTGTTTCTAGATTATATTTTCAGTATATGTTATCAACGAAGTATAGCATTTTTTATATTATAACACGCAACGCGATTTTGATCACATGAGTCACTATCTTTATTGATAGATTAACCGCGATATATCCAAGTGATTCCAATAACACATGTAAGCAGCAAAACTTTTGAATACGCATAAGTTTAAATACACATGAAGGGAAATTTCAACTTCACCAGCATGGATCATATAGCCAATATTCCACGTAAATCAAGGGCTTAGCAATAATCACCCACTACACATGTAGGATGCATACTTTAACACATGTATTAATTGCACACAAGAGTAGTATATTAGTTTGCAGTGGCTGATTGCCAGGGATGACGGACGAACTGTTTTTGTTTTTATGTTGTTGTTTTACATTGATGTTGAGCTTTGCAATATAGTATATACATTTTGTCACAGGGCTGAATGAAAGTACGAAAGCATGTTAATTACGTATCATCTTCTTTTTATGTTTTGTCTTGTTTATGTTCTTATGTTTACATAACAGTAATGGTAAATGATAATTGCGAATCCCTGCTTCGATGGATTTTCTAATCATCTCATTTAATATTCTTTGTCAATATATGCTGTCGTTAATATTATGGAAAACGCGGGCGTATACATTCGAACTCCCTTATTTTGAGTTATTCTATTTTAAATCGCACAGCTGTGTAATTCTTCCAACAGTTTACGGTATTGTTTGTTGTTCAGAAAAAGCGATCTTTTATTATGTTCGCATATTTGCCAGATTAGCATTTTGAAAACAGTAACATGTTATCAGTTATCGAACGAATCGCGCATCAGTTGCATCAAACAATATTTTTGCAAATTTAAAGTCATTTAGACAGTAAGCAAATTCATTAACATATTGATATTTATTAAAGTAGGAAAACCGCAATCGAACTTGTCATGTACGCTCACGATCTCTCCCAATGAATCTTTAGCCGATAAAGCCAATTCAAAACGTGAAGATTTACCATAGAAATGCATGCAGTACGTTTGTACCTTTAATATTGTGAACGTCATTTGAGCAGTCACGAACTGTTTTGTTTCACACTTACGAGTCTTATATGTGCCGTAAAATTGATATGCATCGTTTTGTATAATATTTCTATTAAAATATGCACTAGATTCACACTTTGTGTATAATGGTACCGGTATTGTAACGCTTTAGAGATTTCCACTTGCTATTTATGTCATTCATTTTGTGAATATTACTAACATTGCATTTTCTTCTCTCTGATAGCATTTAAGTATTGTGTTGATTTTATAATTTGAGTTGCGTTCTGAGAAAACTGGGCTTCATGCATGTGCGTAAAGTTTAGTCACAGATTAGCCATTGCAGTCCGCGCAGGCTTATCAGGGACGACACTTTCCGCTTAAACTAGATTTTCGGTAAAAAGGGACTTCCTTTAAACGGAAAATACCATTAAAGCGGAAAGTGTTGTCCCTGATTAGCGGACTGCACAGGCTAATCTGGGATGACGCTTAACCGCACATGCATTAAGCCCCGTTTTCTCAGAACGCGACTCATTTTAGCTCCCCACATTACCAAGCACACAAGGTGAGCTAATGTGATCACCCTATTCTTGGCGTCCGTCGTCGTGCGGGGTTCCGGCATGATACGTCAACCATTCGCTGTAGATGTCACATTTGTTATCCGATCTTTCTGAAACAGGAACGAAATGTTTATCTAGTCAATATCAAGGCCGAGTTTGAATGTGGATCATGTGCGTCAAAAACCTAGGTTACCAGGTCGAAAGTTAGAAAAATCTTGTATACACTCTAGAGGACAAATTTATGACTCAATCTTGATACAACTTGTTCAGAATTTATATCTTGACATTTTCTGAACCAAGGTTTAATCTGGATTACGTTCGTCCAAAACTAAGTTCACCATATATAATCTTTTGAAAACTTGTAACCATTCTAGATTCCAAATTAAAGACTCTTTATGAAACTTGGACAGAAAATTTATATTGGCATTTTATAAGCTAATTTTGAATTTATGTTATGTGCGTTCAAAAACTAGGTAAACAAGTCATATCATATCAAGATATTAAATCACAAATAGTAAACATATTTTTGACTCCATCTTGAAACTTATTCAAAATGTTTATCCTAACAATATGTAGGTTAAAAATAAATGTTTGCCATGCTCGTTCAATGCTCGTTCAATCATCTGGTCAAATATTAGAAAACATTAATATCCCTCTAGAAAAACATGTATGATTCGATCTTGATGAAACTCAATATGTTTCTGTTTACATTTTTAGGCGGAGTTCAAAATAGGGTATTATGCATCTGAAATCTGGAGCACCAGGTCAACTATTAGAAACACCCTGTAACCGCTCGAGAGGACACATTAGTGATTCAAAATTGAAAAACAAATCCGTTTATTTCGGAAATACCTAGAACGAGTTGGAATCGGGGTCACGTGCATTAAAACTCGCCTACCGGGCAAAAAGAATCATGGTATCACTTTAGGAGTAATATTTATGACTAAATATTCATAAAATCGGTCCGATTGTTATCTTGACAATATCAATTCTAAATTTGAAACTTGGTCAGATGCACTGAAACCTTGGTAACCAGATCAAATTAAAACAAACAGTGTACCAACTAGGGGCACGTTTATGACTCAGTTTTGATTTAACTTGGTCAGAGTGTTTATCTTGATAATATGAAGGCCACGTTTGAAACTGTGTCAAGTGTGGTCATAAAACAAGATTACAAGCTGAAAGGTTCACGATTAGTGTGCTTAGTGTTATTGAAACGATTAATGATCATCTTGCTTTATATATTTGTTTTCTTTCTTGTGTAATAAATTGTGTTGGAAAAGATTTGTTTTCTTCTTTGAAATGATGCGTTTCTGGATCGCTAGCTAATCAAAAACCGTTTCCTACGGACTCCGGTAAGTTTCATCAGTAACGTCGCCTATTGATAAAAATAAAGCAAGTTCTTATGCTGGTGATTAAGTTTGCAATATTTCACTCTTCTAGCAGAAATAATTATTTAGTTCAGCGCGACACAAAAACAGTGGGGCGGACGGAAAGACGGCCTCACGGACGGGCGAAAGTGTTTGCCCCTATGCACATAACCACCACAGAGTGACTTAGAAGGACTAGTTAACACGTTGATAAAACGACATTATTTTAATCGATGAAAATTTGTTTGTCGCATTAAACATCAACTTCAATAAAAGCCCATCTTTAGAATTACACAGGAGACGTCTAACGTAAAATCTTGCAATCCAAAAATATTGACACAAAAATATTGACAACGTCAACGATTATCGCAATATTTCAATCCAAATAGAAACAAAGAATTCGAATGATACAAATTAAGAAACACTCAGCAGCTACAAATTGAAATAATCGATTAAAGTGTAAGAAGATACAGACAAAGGCTAAACATTTTGTATTACTTCGTGGTTCAAGACTGTGTATACCAGAAGTCATGGATCTCAAAGTTGTAAAATTAGCTTATGACGGTCGATGCACAGGTTTGCAAAGAGTCATGCAATGCAATATTGTAAATTAAGCTCATGAAGGTCGATGCACAGGTTTGCAAAGAGTCATGCAATGTTGTAAATTAAGCTCATGAAGGTCGATGCACAGGTTTGCAAAGAGTCATGCATCTCAAAGTTGTAAAATTTGCTCATGACGGTCGATGCACAGGTTTGCAAAGAGTCATGCAACGCAATGTTGTAAATAAAGTTCATGAAGGTCGATGCACAGATTTTCAAAGAATCATGCAACGCAAAGTTGTAAATTAAGTTCATGATGGTCGATGTACAGGTTTGCAAAGAGTCATGCAACGCAAAGTTGTAAATTAAGTTCATGAAGGTCGATGTACAGGTTTGCAAAGAGTCATGCAACGCAAAGTTGTAAATTAAGCTCATGAAGGTCGATGCACAGGTTTGCAAAGAGTCATGCAACGCAAAGTTGTAAATTAAGCTCATGAAGGTCGATGCACAGGTTATCAAAGAGTCATGCAACGCAAACGTGTAAATTAAGCACATGAAAATCGATGCACAGGTATGCGAAGAGGAACATGCTGCTTCCCATATTTGAACAAACCTAACGCATATAAATCAACTGCAGTACTTGCATGTCAGCGTGTCCGCACAACCAGTAAAAACAAGTCCGCAACCTAAGATGTCATGGAGTGCATATCGACTTGTGCGGTCGTTTCCGAACGGCGATTACGCAATGGTAGTTATATGTGCTTACAGCCGATCAACAGTAGTCAATTTATCAGAAACGTAGCCTCTATGATTGGAATACTAAGTATAGTAAAATCATTAATCAAAGCGCAACTCATTTTTTAAATTAATCGCAAGTTTGAAATGAACACAAGCCATTCAAATGTATAAAGAGTGTGTCTTAACGCACGGGTCGAGATGTGCGTGTACTTTTAATCATCCTATTTATTTGATAGAGATAACTTAGACAAAATAACAACAACATGGCCCTTTTTGACGTTCTGAAAGCATAGTAAGTATTTTGAATATGGTAATGAGAACTGAATATAATAATCATTTGCAATCACCATCATATTAAATAAATATTGTTTGAATATCGTTTACCTATCTCACTTCTTAAGAATATAATTTCATGATTGAAAATCCCTGTACAAAACTTTAGATTTTTGGCACCATATACACATTCAAATTATACAATAAGATAATTGATGAACATAAATAAAAAATAAATCTGCGAGCAATACTTTTTACTCACGAATTAGGTAGTTATAAAGACAGCACTGTTGACGCGTACTTTGTTGTTTATGCATTACTCGTTACCATCGCAGTTCACACGGTGTCAACAGCTCTGACCTAAACATGGGTATATAGCACTTATGGGCTTTTTTGGCGTAGCTGTTTTACCCAGCTTTTCACCTTAAATGACTTTTACATAACGCCAGCAGACACGCATGAATATATTCGAATATTTTATAGGCAGGATTCGAGATAAAACCTCTGACGCAACTCATTTTTCAAAATTAATCCAACGTTTGAAATGAACACAAGTCATGCAAATGTATAAAGAGTGTGTCTTAACGCACGGGTTGAGATGTGTGTGTGTGTGTGTGTGTGTGTGTGTGTGTGTGTGTGTGTGTGTGTGTGTGTGTGTGTGTGTGTGTGTGTGTGTGTGTGTGTGTGTGTGTGTGTGTGTGTGTGTGTGTGTGTGTGTGTGTGTGTGTGTATGTGTGTGTGTGTGTGTGTGTGTGTGTGTGTGTGTGTGTGTGTGTGTGTGTGTGTGTGTGTGTGTGTGTGTGTGTGTGTGTGTGTGTGTGTGTGTGTGTGTGTGTGTGTGTGTGTGTGTGTGTGTGTGTGTGTGTGTGTGTGTGTGTGTGTGTGTGTGTGTGTGTGTGTGTGTGTGTGTGCACTTTTTATCATCCTTTTTATTTCATAGTGACAACTTAGACAAAATAACAATAACATGGCCCTTTTTTACGTTCTGAAAACATAGAAAGTATGATGAAATGGTAATGAGAACTGAATATAAAGAAAATTTGCAATCAACATCATATTAAATAAATATTGTTTGAATATTTAATACCAATCTCACTAAGAAGATAATTTCACAATGGAAATTCCCTGTACAAAACTTTTGATTTTTGGCATCATATACACATTTCAAAATATACAATAAGATAATTGATGAAGATAAATAGCAAATAAATTTGCGAGCAATACTTTGTACTCACGAATAAGGTCGTCATAAAGACAGCACGGTTGACCCGCGCTTTGTTGTTTATGCATTACTTGTTTCCCTCGCAGTTCACACGGTGTCAACAACTCTGACCTAAACATGGGTATAGTGCACTTATGCCCTTTTCCAGCGTAGCTTTTTTACCCAGCTTTTCACCTTCAATTACTTTTACATATATTCGAATGTTTCATAGGCTGATTCGAGATAAAACATCTGAACTTTGGCTACTCTCTGCATGTTCAAACGACATATAGACACAAATTGTGACCAAGTTACAATTATGCGTTAAAATAAATCTTGCAGAATTTAAGGGTCAGTACTCGTTCACTTAATCGTCCGGGGAATGTAATTATAACTGACTATTGATAAACACAGTTTTGCTTTCAATATGAGAAACAAACACTACCGAAATAGTATAGTGTCACGATAAGAGGAAATTATCCAACCACAAAGGCTTGTCGTACTCTGTCAGCACGTCTGGAAATCGTTTCTGAACGCCTGGATAGGCTTCCCTTATTTACCAGTGTGCTATTTTGAAATCAATTATGTATCGAAAAGCATTGTGCTTAAATGTGCCAAATGTGCCATTTACAATTCGCAATGAGATTTTAATGACCCTCGTCATGCGCCCTTCATATTTATAGCCCCCTCAGCCTGCGCATCTCTCATTATGGTCAGGAGATACATAATGAGACCATAACACATTGAGTGATTTTATAGCGAACAGCATCGCCTCTGACCTGACTGCGCAAATGCACAGGATGGGCTTTAGACCCATTTTCGCATGACGCGGCTATGAACGTGTAATGTTTATGTGTCGAATGAAATCTGCGTGTAAATAAAATATTAACATACGATATACTCCCGCAGTTTAACTTTTATCTACTTACACTAATGTGTGGTTTGACAATGATAACACACATTTCATGCGGTTAATATTAGACTAACAAGTACATACAAACAATACTTGAAATTTTGTTTTCAATTTAATTATTTTTTATTTTTTTGGCCATTGGATAGAATGAAACTTTAAAATAAATGTGTGCTATCGCCCCTTTGGGTTGCCCTTAATTCGACTGTGTACTCGCACGTGAGCGCGGCCGACCGACTCATTTACCCTTTGTGGAGCTGCGATATGCGAGAGGCGACCGATTCTCCGCAACCGCTGTGCGAGCTCAATTATACGTTCGACTGTCTACTGTCGCCACCCGGCTTCGGTTGGAAGTCCGCGCCGAGCTGGCAGGACACGTCAAACTCTCCGTATCGAAGGCACGGAAGCCATGTTCGACTGAGCGCCTCGGGACCGACTAGTTCTAGCCCCGTGCGCACCGCCTGCGTTTATTTCTGCTGGCCAGGTGTGTATTCAACCGGGACCACTGCGAGCCGCTTCGGCAGCCGAACTTCTTGCCTTTGCAAATGGAACTTATTAATATATTGAGATAAACACTTTGATTGAAAAAGTCATTATCAAAATTATGAATGATCCAGTAAAATTTGTAAATAATACCGAATTGTGGCAAAAATGTGCATTGCATTTCCTTTTACATATTTGGAAGTAAAAATAACATACATTTAAAATAACAATCCCAGACAGTCTCCTTAACGGGATAAACAGTATGAAAAACAGACTGGGGACATGTCAGACACTCTCAGACATTGTGTGGATAACCCAGACAGTGTCCTTCACAGTCTAGACAGTGTGAGAACCAGTGTGGGGACATGTCAGACACCCTCAGACATTCGGTGGATAACCAAGACAGTCTCCTATACAGTCTTGACCGGTGAGAAACAGTCGGGGGACATGTCAGACACTCTCAGACATTCTGTGGATATCCCAAACAGTCTCCTAGCCAGTCTAGACAGTGTGAGAAATAGTGTGGGGACATGTCAGACACTCTTAGTCATTCTGTGGATAACCCAGACAGTCTCTTAGACAGTCTAGACAGTGCGAAAAATAGTCTTGGGACATGTCAGACACTTTCAGACATTCTGTGGATATCCCAGACAGTGTCCTAGACAGTCTAAACAGTGTAGGAAACAGTCTGAGGACATGTCAGACACACTCAGACATTCTGTGGATATCCCAGACAGTGTCCTAGACAATCTAGACAGTGTTAGAAACAGTGTTGTGACACGTCAGACACTCTAAGACATTCTGTGGATAACCCAGACAGTCTCCTTCACAGTCTAGACAGTGTGAATAACAGTGTGGGGACATTTCAGACACTCTCAGACATTCGGTTGATAACAAAGACAGTCTCCTATACAGTCTTGACAGTGTTAGAAACAGTCGGGGGACATTTCAGACACTCTCAGAAAATATGTGCATATCCCAGACAGTCTCCTAGACAGTCTAGATAGTGTGAGGAACAGTCTGGGGGCATGTCAGACACTCTCAGACATTCGTTGGAAAACCAAGACAGTCTCCTTCACAGGCTATACAGTGTAAGAAACAGTATGGGGACATGTCAGACACTCTCAGATATTATGTGGATATCCCAGACAGTCTCCTAGACAGTCTAGACAGTGTGAGAATCAGTCGGGGGAAATGTCAGACACTCTCAGAAAATATGTGCATATCCCAGACAGTCTCCTAGACAGTCTAGACAGTGTAAGGAACAGTCTGGGGGCATGTCAGACACTCTCAGACATTCGTTGGAAAGCCAAGACAGTCTCCTTCACAGGCTATACAGTGTAAGAAACAGTCTTGGGACATGTCAGACACCCTAACACATTCTGTGGATATCCCAGACAGTCTCCTAGACAGTTTAGACAGTGTGAGAAACAGTCTGGGGACATGTCAGACACTGTCAGACATTATGTTGATATCCCAGACAGTCTCCTTCACATGCTAAACAGTGTTAGAAACAGTTTGGAGACATGTCAGACACTCTCAGACATTCTGTTGATATCAGAGACAGTCTCCTAGACAGTCTAGACAGTGTAAGAAACAGTCTGGGGACATGTCAGACACTCTTAGACATTCTGTGGATTACCCAGACAGTCTCCTAGACAGTGTGGAAAACAGTCTGGGGACATGTCAGACACGCTCAGACATGTGGTGGATATCCCAGACAGTCTCATGGACAGTGTGAGAAACAGTCTGGAGGCATGTCAGATACTCTCAGACATTCAGTGGATATCCCAGACAGTCTCCTAGACAGTCTTGACAGTGTGAGAATCAGTCTGGGGACATGTCAGACACTCTAAGACATTCTGTGGATTACCCAGACAGTCTCCTAGACAGTGTGAACAACAGTCTGGGGGCATGTCAGATACTTTCAGACATTCGGTGGATATCCCAGGCAGTCTCCTAGACAGTCTTTACAGTGTGAGAAACAGTCTGGGGACATGTCAGACACTCTCAGACATTCTGTGGATATCCCAGACAGTCTCCTTCACAGGCTAAACATTGTAAGAAACAGTTCGGAGATATGTCAGACACTCTCAGACATTCTGTAGATATCAAAGACAGTCTCCTAGACAGTCTAGACAGTGTGAGAAACAGTCTGAGGACATGTCAGACACTCTTAGACATTCTGTGGATTACCCAGACAGTCTCTTAGACAGTCTTGACAGTGTGAGAATCAGTCAGGGGACATGTCAGACACTCTCAGAAAATATGTGGATATCCTTAATCCTAGACAGTCTCCTTCACAGGCTATACAGTGTAAGAAACAGTCTGGGGACATGTCAGACACTCTCACTCATTCTGTGAATATCCCAGACAGTCTCCTTCACAGGCTATACAGTGTAAGAAATTGCCTTGGGACATGTTAGACGCTCTCAGACAAAATATTATGTTGATATCTCAGACAGTCTCCTTCACAGGCTAAACAGTGTTAGAAAAAGTTTGGAGAGAGACATGTCAGACACTCTCAGACATTCTGTGGATATCCCAGACAGTCTCCTAGACAGTCTAGACAGTGTGAGAAACAGTCTGTGGACATGTCAGACACTCTTAGACATTCTGTGGATTACCCAGACAGTCTCCTAGACAGTGTGAAAGACAGTCTGGGGACATGTCAGACACTCTCAGATATTCTGTGGTTATCCCAGACAGTCTCCTAAACAGTTTAGACAGTTTGAGAAACAGTCTGGAAGCATATCAGACACTCTCAGACATTCGGTGGATATCCCAGACAGTCTCCTAGACAGTATTGACAGTGTGAGGAACAGTCTGGGGGCATGTCAGACACTTTCCGACATTCGGTGGATATCCCAAACAGTCTCCTTCACAGGCTTTACAGTGTGAGAAACAGTATGGGGACATTTCATACACTCTCAGTCATTTTGTGGATATCCCAGACAGTCTCATAGACAGTTAAGAAAGTGTGACATTCTGGGGACATGTCAGACACTTTCAGACCTTTTGTGGTTAACCCAGACAGTCTCCTACACGGTCTAGATAGTGCAATAAATAGTCTCGGGACATGTCAGACACTCTCGACATTCTTTGGATAACCCAGACAGTCTCCTTCACAAGCTATACAGTATGTGAAACAGTCTAGACAGTGTTCAAAACAGTCTGGGGACATGTCAGACACTCTCAAACATTCTGCGGATAACCCAGACAATCTCCTAGACAGTCAAGACAGTGTGAGAAACAGTCTGGGGACATGTCAGACACTCTCAGACATTCTTTGGATATCCCAGACAGTTTCCTCGATAGTCTCCTAAACATTGTGAGAAACAGTCTGGGAACATGCCAGACACTTTCAGACATTGATTAAACACTCTGGGATACCACCGACTGTCTGAGGGTTTCTGACATGTTCCAAAAATGTCACAGTGCTCCGACCCTCTGTTGTCATACTGCAGCCTTGCGCGGTAGTCAAAGTGACACGACCCGCTGTGGTCATAGTGCAGCGACCCGCTGTGGTCATATTGCAACAACCCGCATAGGTTATAGAGCGACAAACTGCTGTGGTCGTAGTGCTCTGACCAGCTATGGTCATAGGGCAGCAATCCACTGGGGTCGTTTAGATGCAATCCGCTGTGGTCATAATTCAGCGACCTGCTGTGGTCATAATGCAGCGATGCGCTGTGGTCATTGCGGAGCAACCTGGAGTGGTCAAAGCGCTGTACCCCTCTGAGGTCTTAATGCTCCGAACGCTTGGAACATAATGTTCCGACCTCCTATGTATATATTGAAGCGACCCGCTTTATAATAGTGAAGCAACCCGTAGTGATGATACTACTCCGACCCGCTGTTGTCAAAGTTCTCCGACCAAATGTGGTCATGGTGCACCCCGCTGTTATCTAAGTACATCGATCGGCCGTGGTCATAGTGCACAGACCCGCTGTAGTCATATTGCAACAACCCGCATAGGTTATAGAGCGACAAACTGCTGAGGTCGTATTGCTCTGACCAGCTATGGTCATTGGGCAGCAATCCACTGGGGTCGTTAGGCTGCAACCCGCTGTGGTCATAATTCAGCGACTTGCTGTGGTCATAATGCAGCGATGCGCTGTGGTCATTGCGGAGCAACCTGGAGTGGTCAAAGCGCTGTACCCCTCTGAGGTCTTAATGCTCCGAACGCTTGGAACATAATGTTCCAACCTCCTATGTTCATATTGAAGCGACCCGCTTTATAATAGTGAAGCAACCCGTAGTGATGATACTACTCCGACCCGCTGTTGTCAAAGTTCTCCGACCAAATGTTGTCATGGTGCACCCCGCTCTTATCTAAGTACATCGATCGGCCGTGGTCATAGTGCACAGATCCGTTGTAGTCATAATGCAGAGACCCTCTTCGGTCCTAGTGCAGCGTTCTTGGGTCATGGTTCAGCGACACTTTATGGTAATAGTGCAGCAACCATATTGATTCATAGTGCAGCGACCGTCTTTGTTCATAGTGCAGCGACCTTCTGTGGTCATAGTATATCTTCCTGATTTTTTATTTAAAAGTAAAGCGACCCTTTGTGGTAATAATGGAGGCGCTCTCTGATGTCATAGTGCAGAGACATTCTTTGTCCATAGTATATCAACCCGCTGTTGTCATAGTGAAGCGATCGTCTTTGGTCATAGTGTAGCAATCTGCGGTTACATTGTAGCGATCCGCTTTTGTTATAGTGCAACGACTCGCTTTGGTCACAATGAAGCAATCCACGGTGATCATTCTGCACAAACCTGATGTAGTCATATTGCATCGACTCGATGTTTTTTATTGTTAAGCGACCCTTCATGGTCATAATGAAGTGACCACCTATGGTCACAGTGCAGCAACCCGAGTTGGACATATTGCAGCGATCCGCGTTGGTAATAATACAGCGATTCGCCTCGGTGATGGTGAAGTGACTCGCTCTAGTCATAGTGCAGTGACCCGTTCTGGTCATAGTGCAATGATCCGCTTTGGATACAGTGCAACGACACAATCTTGGCATAGATCAGTATTCCCTTCGGTCATGATGCAATGATCCGCTTTGGTCATAGTGAAGCAAAACTCTGCAGTCGTAATGCAGCGAACCCCTGTGGTCGAAGTGAAGCAGCCCGCTGTGGCCGTAGTGAAGTTACCCTCTTCGTTCGTAATGCAGCGACCCGCTATGGTCATAGTGAAGCAACACTCTGCAGTCGTAATGCAGCGACCCACGTGGCCAAAGTGAAGCAGCCTGCTGTGATCATAGTGTAGTAACCCTCTTCGTTCGTAGTGCATCGACTTGCTATGGTCATAGTGAAGCAACACTCTGCAGTCGTAATGCAACGACCCCCTGTGGTCGAAGTAAAGCAGCCCGCTGTGGCCGTAGTGTAGTTAACCCTCTTCGTTCGTAGTGCAGCGACCCGCTATGGTCATAGTGAAGCAACACTCTGAAGTCGTAATGCACCGACCCGATGTGGTCGAGGTGAAGCAGCCCGCTGTTGCCGTAATGTACTTACCCTGTTCGTTCGTAGTGCAGCGACCCGCTATGGTCAAAATGCAGCGACACGTTATGGCTATAGTGAAGCAACCCAGTGTGTTCGAAATGAAGCCCGTTTTGGTCGTAATACCCCTATATTTATCTCGTATTTATCGAAAAACTCATTTCAGGGACAATAACTTTTACACTAAACCTTTAATTTTCATTTCAGCAATTATCATGCGAACCAAAGAGCAGATCGGATCTCTAATGGTTTCCATCACAGTGGTTCCAGAGCTCATAACTAAATAACACATGTAAACGTATTGTCATAATCGACTTGTATTGAACTCAAAATCTGAAAGCTCATGTACAGTTTGAAGCTGTTGCTTTGCATTTAAATTCCTACTGAAGATTCAAATGTCAGTTCCTTTTTTCTTCGAACTACAGTGCTTGCTATGGTCAGTCAGTAAAATATGTTAATAATACAAGCGAAAAGTTTGTAATATTCATTTGTTGATACCGGTCTTACGGCGTGGTGTTTATGTTTCGGTCCTTCAATTCAATATTGACCCAATCCATGAATGACATGTTTTTTTTATTTATTTTTTACTGAGATTGATGTAAATGGTTCGAAATTTGTTCACTTTTTCTACAAATTCCAAACAATTAGTTTGCATACAAACGGTAAAAATACACGAAGTAAATAAAACGATTGGTCTGCGACCAGTTTTGACAACATGTGTCTTTTTTCTTGTTTAAATATACAGAATATACGTATATTGTCCGAAACTGTTTGCACTCAATTCCTCTGTAACTTATTGACTGATTTAGATTTAACTTTTACAGCTGAATTTCTTGCAAGTATGGATGATGTAAAACGCGGGTAAACAATTGGGCTACGACCAATTTTGGAACAAATATGGTCCTTTTATTCTTATTTCACTTAAATATACGGTTCTATAATCAACGTGTACTTAACTACTCTCGAACATCCTGGTAGATTGACTCAAATGAATGCATGTGAATGATCTAAATATGTAGGTAGGTGATCAAAAAAGTGAATACTTTTCTATGAAAATGACCAGTTCACGGTGCAACTATAATACTTTTCGAGACAAGCTGCGTTTGTTTTAAATCGCTTCCAGTATGGAAACTTGTTTATTCTGCGAAATGTTTCTTTACCATATTCATGCATAACGGTGCGTACCCGGTTAATATCAACGAGTTATACCTGGAAAGAGCAAACCGTACAAAAATTTCCCTCATTGAATTCATCAACAATAATGTTCTGAGAAAACTGGGCTTGATGCATGTGCGTAAAGTGTCAACCCAGATTAGCCTGTGCGGACCCAGATTAGCTTGTGCAGTCCGCACAGGCTAATCAGGGACGACACTTTCCGCCTAAAAACGATTTTTGGTAAGGGGGGATTTCCTGGAAACTAAAAATACCATAACATCGAAAAGTGTCGTCCCTGATTAGCCTGTGCGGACTACACAGGCTAATCTGGGACGACACTTTACGCACATGCATTTAGCCCAGTTTTCTCAGAACGCGGCTCAATTATTTATTTTGATGCTGTGGCTGTTATCGCGTTTTCCTGTTGATAAATTAGTGTATACGGAGTGTCACAATTGACATTGCCAGTAATAAAACTAAACAAGTCACTTTATTATTCAGTTCTAGAACATGCGTTTTGTATTCCTATTTGCAAGTTTGTATTGTTTTGAATTGAACGACTGCTGTTTACCTGACATGTCTGCAACAAATCAAGTAGAGTACTAGAGGATCATTTTACGCATTGGGTTTACTGAACGCATCGCTTGAAATCAATTAAAATATGCATAACCAACACATTACCGTGTGATTTGTCATATTCACATTTGTTAGGATGTTATGTTCATTGATCGATGAATAATGTTTAATAATTCATAAGACAATATTTAACTTAGGAAATTAAAGTGCTGACATGCTTTTCTTTTGAAATTAGTATGTTATAGAATTGTTAACTTCTGCGGTCCACTAAAACATGTTTTAAATACGGTGGGCACATCGAAGGGCATTTTAACATTGCGGGTATCCTTCTGTCAAATCTCCATCAACCGACAAGAAGTTTAGCTTATAGATTCTTCTTAATAACGAAGGTAAAAATAACTTATACAAAATATGAAGTATTTTGGAATGTTCAGTTTGTGGCGAAAAATTAATGCATTGTAAATAAACTCAAGTTGTGTGAATAGTTTTACATGTGTGACATTTACATGGATTTGATATACGCAACATATTATTTAAAAAGTACAAATACCACACCCGCAATACTTATGTTCGGTTTTTGTTAGTTTGCGGCCTCCTTAGTTCTGCAGTACCACGCACTTGCTCTCCGTGGCAATCGCCTGGTCACATTTGCTGTTGTCGCATCACGTAACAGTATTACGAGTGCGAGCCGCAGAAGCCGGAACATTTAGGAAGGTCGGGGATAGGCTTATTGTTCTTGCAGAGCTCAAGGTTGTCCATCACCGTGGAGTAGCCGATCGCGACGTTGGGTTGCCCGGATACTAGTATTAGACGCTGTGCGCATGTCTGGCACGAGAGGTTTCTCGGGTTGATTCGGAAAGCTGGAGACTATAATAAACAACTTTAAAATATCGTGCGTCGCGCGTCGTATCGTGCGTCGAGCAAATGTCGCGTATCGACCTAGGGAATTTTAGGTCGAGAGGCGATATCTGCGCGACCTTTGCTTGATATAGTTTCGAGTGTCATATCGCATGTCGCGCGTCTTATCGTGCGTCGCTCAAATGTCGAGTGTTGCGCTCGAAGGTCGACACACGACAATTGAAGTCGACATGCGAAGCGACACGCGACATCCATCGCGACGCACGATATGACAGTCGACAATTCAGTCGACAGTCAAGATTTTCTGCAATATATTTTTTTTCTAAAACCCAGCGCGATATTTGACACTCAAATCTTGAAAGTCGCTTGTCGACTTCAAATGCCGAGTGTCATATCGTGCGTCGCTTGAATCTCGTGCGTCGACCTCGAAGGTCGACAGGCGACAATCAGCTTGGCCCTATCCGGATTCCGTATTTTCGTCTGTAAAGTGAAGTAATTCTAGTTGTGACCATCTGTGTTGTTAAGCGTTTGGGATTGATCATATGTCAGGGATATGATAGATTGAAGAGATGTATTGAATAATTAAAGAGTAAATAAGTTCAATAACTTCACTTGGACATTAACTACCATTGTATATACTGAGCATTTCGGAACATTCATATCAAAAAGATTTAGTACCAAAATATATATATATACTATTTTTTTAAATAGTATAATTCTTTACAATATTATCCCATATATATATATATATATATATATATATATATATATATATATATATATATATATATATATATATATATATATATATATATATGGGATAATATTGTAAAGAATTATACTATTTAAAAAAAACGTTCACTATTACGCATTAAAAAAAAATACGTAAAAAAGATTTTTCGGCAAAATCGTCGAAATAAGAATTAATGCTTTGTAGCTTATTTACGGAGAGCCTAATACCTGCCAAACATGCCGTATCCGCGCGAGAAAGAGTTGTATAATTTATGCAAGAGGTTTGAGTTCTCCAATCATATTCATTCACAAATGGAAACATATGAGTATCGTGTTAAATGTAATAGTTTCGAACGGAGCTTATATAGAAAAGAATCAATAAACAATGATTGTATTATACCTATCGCGGGAGAGATTGTTTATGAATGATTTAAATAGTCTACATTCTGTTGCGTCTTCATGACGTAGTATTTTTGCTCAGCTCATTCATAATCTGAGTCTATTAATAGATGCGGCTGCCGATAAAGGGAGAGTCCAATTGCACGGCAATCTCCACGTAGAGTTGTCGTTCCTTGCTCTCATATACACCTCAATGACGTAGTACAGGTCATTCATAATCTGAGGCTATTAATAGATTCGGGAAAACAACGCAATAGTATAAGGTTACGCTTGTTTATATTCTCAATTTATAAAACGTTGAACATGAGTTCCACAATAACTTCAGCGATACGATAGACACCAACTAAAATGCCTCATAATCGCTTAAACCGAATATAACAAACAATTTATTATAATAATAATACGAATGGTCTGTTTCGTAACCTCGTTCATGCTTCTACACACGGAGCGTATATTGACCTATTTTAAGTTAGAGTCCGTGTTCTACAGCGGGGATTTTTAGGAAACGTTCTTTTTTTCTCTACAGATAGCGGCGATCTTTTGTATTTACGGGTGCTAGCAACGCATTAGTAGAAGGTTAGTAGAAGGTTAGGATTGTTTATATTCACAGTTCTCAATTTATATAACTTTGGACATGAGTTCAACAATTATTACACGCATATTTTAGACAACATCAAAAATGCTTTATAATCGCTAAAACCGAAAACAGCTAAATATAACAAGAAATATCTTTTAAAAATGTAGTCGGCGTATACGCTGACTTTGGTATAAAGTTTGCAATTTACTTTTCTAAATAAATAAATAAAATGAAAAGAAAAGTTTAAATATTGTGTGAGTTTTTTTCCATTTGTAATTTGCTTATTCAACGCATGAAATGTTAGCATTGTCAAACCACATATTAGTGTAAGAAGATAAGTGTAGTGAAATAAGGTCACTTCCAACTGCCTTAATGTGAAAATACTGAGCAGATGCCGTGGATTGAACCCACGACCTCCAGAGTGTTAGTCAGACACTTCAACCGCGTCGCTAAAGAGCTAGCCCAACAGCAAGGCTTTTGGAAGTGATCTTATTTTACTACACTCCTCCCCCTTTAATGTTTCAAGGCCCAGACACGCCCGCTACAACATGTCTTGCATCCGCATGGCCCTCCCAGAAACCATTTAACAGCTAAGACCCATTCCCGCATTCACAGTTCGTTTATTTTACGTTAACGTGAAATGACTGAGCTCAAGCCGGGGATTGAACCCACGACCTCCATTGTGGTAGTCAGACACTTTTACCACGTCGCTAAAGAGCCAGCCCAACAGCAAGGCTGTTTGGAGTGACCTTATTTCACTTCAGAAAAAATATACTACGGGAGTGCACATCATATATGTCCTCACATGCCTTATTATGAGTGTATTTCTTCACCATCGAAATATATGGATATGTTAAATTTCATTTGTTGGTTATGAATAGAGTTTTACAAAGGCTTTACAGAAGTTTTGTGTAGAATACGTCTCGCGGAAGTGCAATAGTAAATCAAAGCGCTGAAGGCGCTCCAGCAATCTACATGCAGAGTTGTCGTTCCTCGCTCTGACATACACCTATGCAACGGGCTCTGCAGCCATATATGACCAAGAATCTTGGTCAAACCGGAGAAACACATTCAAAGTATATTTAATTAGAAATTTAGAATTGGAAACATTAAAGAATGAAAAATAAAATTTTAGTTCACGATACATCGGACTCAAACCTGGTAATTTGTAGGCATCTTTTACGAAATATTTTATTACCAATTTACACAAATAAAATTATAACGCTCACTTCGCTTATGTAAACAAATGTACAAATTGAGTGACGTAAGGCATTGCTTTGACGACAAACGTTAATTTATAAAGAGGAGACGGTCAGTACTGTTGAAAAAGAAACAGAAGAAATTTTCAGAACTTAGATTAATATTTTTTATTGGCGTCGCACTGGAGTGCGGCGACTAGTATGTTATGCATTTTTTTTCGCTTATGGGAGGAGAAATTATTTAACGGATCAATGTACACATTTTTGTTTTAAGAATATCTTGCATAGTGGTGATTGTTTGTGTAAATTAGTGTAAATATGTACTGCATTTGTGCCTATTACATTTATTACAACATTTATTGCCAATAATGCAAAGCTAATTGTTTTAATTAATAACTGATCCACAACTGATCACAGGGGAAAGATCACAGGGACTGGGCAAATACGCGAAACTTTCTGGTTTTGTATAAAAACAAAACATAATCAAAATATATTTATTTTGTGGTTTTTCTAACAATAACGCAGAGTTTTGCTGTTCGAGTTTTGGTTAACGCGTATTTTCTTCAATTTTACAAGACGACAGCGATTACACGGTTTATTGCTTTATTGATAACCGTTACACTACAGTCACTTATTAAGGCAGTAGGTGCCTAGTGAGATCGGGAATAGTCGGTCGATATCGCCGTATTCGGAAAGCGTTTCGGCTATAAGCGATATCTACGGTAAAGTCCGGACATTATACTAAATACACGAAATAAATTTGTATGTTTTTATTTAACAGTTAAATTTGCTTATCCCTTTAAGATTTAATAACTATACAATACAAATATAAGTTAAATTAATTCGTTTCATAAAATAGTTGTGTTCATGACGTCACGGTTGTTGACATTTTCTTAGCAAAATGAAAGTGCGAAATAAAAGCGAGCGATTTGCAAAATCGAAAAAGAAGCAAACACCGATCGACAACGTTGTGTTCGATAACAATTATTCATTTACCGAGCTCTGCCATGGCGATTTGTGTGAAAATGACTCACGTAAAAGCTATTCGCATTTGCTAAATGGCGTGAAAAGAGTAAGCAGAAGTGGGTGGGGGATGGAAAAAGATTGATTGACTCGTTGAGCTGGAGGTTTTGCTAAACAAATTACAGTATGGTCAGTTTTGTAATCTGTGTCCCATTCCTTTGACATTATATAACATTTTTGGCGAACTACAAAATGGCATCAGTGGTTATTTGTACGTTGTTTGTGAAAACCCTGACTGTAGAGAAGTCAACCGTGTTGCTTATGGAAAGCAGCACCATCTCAAGATCAGGGGAATGCCATGCTTCGACGTAAATACCAAGCTTGGAACACGTATGCATGTCTTTTTTTTTCAACCTGCCATTTCTATCAATGTTTAATCATTGCACAATTGCCATTGATCTTTGGACTTCTTACACATTTTCAGACCCCTTAAAATTCCAAGTGTCATTCCCAGTGAATATTTGTTTATCGTGTAATATATAAGGAAACATTCCGGTGTCCATCATATTCATTTTTCAAATTTAGTTTCGCATTTGTGTTGTTAAATCCAATTGATTGCTCATTCATGTTATTTAATAATGTAATGATGATACGAATGGATTCTATGAAAATACATTGTGACGTAATTATTAAGTAACTACGGCCTTATTTCGTTTTCATGTTTTTAACATTTTCAATTCTCTTTTCAGCAATGAAAGTCAGTTTGGGCAGGCCGGTGAAGGTGAATAACTTCCTAACCACTCTAAACATTACGCTAATTGCAAATAGAAATCTTAAGAAGATGGAGGCTCGTGCTGGGGAGGCCATCAAGAAAATCTCAACTGCGTCGTCTAACAAGGCTGCCATTGATGCTTATGAGAAAGAAATGGAGTAAGTGTAAAAAACTAACTTTTAATACAATGTCATTGACTATTCTGGTGCCAGTATTTTTTTTTCTCATCAACTGTCTTCTTATTTCCTATTCCAGATGAACATAAAACATTTTAAAAATAATTGTTTTATTAAAGGCACTGTGTTCATAGTTTGGTTAAATTACATTTTTTTAAAGATTTTTGGGTAAGAACCCCAGGGCAGGCACATTATTAAAAATATTTGTGAGTGTTATTATAAATATTAAAAGCTATTCCAAATATTACAATTTTTTAAAATAAATTCATTACTTTTAGTAATAAATCTTATGAAGGAGCATATGTATATTAAAATTCTGAGCTATTCATATAAATGGTGAATTCTTTTCACAAGCTATAATTTGAGTTCAACGACTTGTCAATATGTAATGTTCTTGTTGTGCTGAAATTTGATTTTTCTCATAACCAACGATCAAATAAGGCGTCAGAATGAAACTTAAAGGGGAATTATAAAATTCATGAAAAAAGCATTGTGTGAATTTAATTTTGTATTTCAGTTCGAGGTACAGTAATGCCTGATATTACTCAGATTGCTGCTGTGCATTTGAAGACGGGTTTTAAGTTCTCGACATATGTGAAGACAACAGTGCCAATTTCTTCCGAAGCTCAGAAAGTGATTTGCATCTCTGTTGATGATCATGGCAAAATGCGTGTAAAAAGTAGAAGTGGTGATAGTGTATCAATTAAAGCTTCTCTACATGAGTGTATGATGTGGCTTGCAAAGTTTCCCAGAGCCATTTTTGTTGCTCATAATGGTCGCAGGTTTGATTTTCCGGTTTTGGTTAGTGGATTGCTGAACACACATTGTTTTGAAACGTTTTGTAATTGTGTAAGCAGTTTTGTTGACTCTGCCGGTTTTCAAAAATCGTATCCTGGACAGTCACACAAACAGGAAGATCTAGTGAACGTTTTCTCCAGGCAACCTGCAATGCCCACGGTTCTTCTGATAATGTTAAAGCACTAGGATCTTTGCTTAAAAAATGTAAAATTACTGACAATATGGCCCACATCTTTACTTTTACTGCAATCCATAATTCAGTTTGTTTAAGTCATGGAAAGCCTTAAAGGCAAAGAACATTAGATTGTTAGACGTGCTGTTGCATAAAGGAACTCTAAAGCGACCAACAGCTGAAAACATTTCCGGATATGGATTGGCCTTGTGTCATTTGAAAGCCATATTTCCTAGCTCCGGAGAGGATTACTTAAGGGATACTTTCATTGCTCAAAACAATGAGGGACTACCAAAAGTCACAAACGCAAAAAACATAGAGAATACTAGGTTAGCGTTGAATACAGAGAAGTTTATGTTGCGAGGCTTAGAACGCCGGAAGCGCGAGCCTTGGCGAGCGCTTTCGGTGTTCGAGCCGAGCAACATAAGCTTCTCTGTATTCAACGCTAATCCTAGTATTCTATTTATCCCATTTGATTTTTTCAACGTGACATTTAACATAAATCGATCTAATAACCTTAACAATAATTTTAATTCAGTCATAAAAGCGCTTAAAATCTAACAAATGTAACCATGCGTAGTGATATACATGTATTTGTTCTGGTACGCAAAATAGTCTTTAAAAATTCACAAACAAACTGTGAAACAAGTAAAAATATCACCATATGCCTACATTCAATTTTACGCAGTATGCGAATTTTAACACTTTACGACCGCGAAAAGAAGATTTTACTTTACTATAATTCATTTTATTTTCGAAAGAAAATGATCAAAATCCAATATGGCGGCGAATGCTCCTGACAAAATGCTGTCGATGTCAACATACATGTACACCATCGACGACCTAGTTCTGGCTACCATAACTTTAAATGTCGCTTTTTATGATTTTTGACTGGCGCGACTTTGTACAGGTCTGTCAATACTAAATAAACTGTACGCTGAAGTTTCTTTAGCTATCGAAGACCTTGACAATTTTGACGAGTAAACAGACAATTGCAGCGACTGACACTTTATTTGACAAAATATACAGGGCAATACGTTTTCCGACTTCGGACGACGAATTTAAGGACGCGCAGAACGTGTTTTTATATAATGTTATGGGTATGCCGTGTGTGATCCGATGCATCAATGGCGCCCATGTTAAAATCATTTCCCCGAGAACAGGGAACGACAAAAGTACAATTTCAAAAATCAAAACACGTAAGAACTAGTATCTTACCTTTAATTATCCTTTAAAATCCATCTAATAATCCATTTAACTCAATAATTGACGATTTTGCATCTAGGGTCTTTAATAATTATTTTAGCATAGTTAAATAAAGACCCTTATGCCATTCTAACACTTTATTCAAATGGGTTTATGAACGCGATTAACTTTCTTCTTCGTCACACGCTACGTCATGTACTCTACATTACTGTTATGCAAATGAACCGGAGCAGTTTATCTAATAATAGCCGTTGGTAAACTCGGTTGCATTTGCAGATTTCTGCATACAAACATAATTATGTTTAAACTTGCACAATGTTTTATTTATCTATGGTAAATGCCCTTATTGTACGAGAAAATAATTTAATATATAAATACACAAAGAATGGAAAACATTCCAGTACACAACAGATAAATGAGTAGAATATACCCGTGTACAAAATGGGACGTTCCCAATTCCAGTGTGGTGCTATTTTTACCATCTTATACTTTACACAGCTCTATGCCTAACGTGAATTAAATAGGAAAGCAAACATAGCAGAATATTCATGAACTGTGCGATATGTGTATGGCTTGTTGTACATTCTTAATATTTAAGGTAAATGTCAAAAGTATATGCTTTGGTTATAAACAATGCACATTACACGAAATAAGGAAAATGTGATCAATTGACAATTCAGATATGTCGACATACAGTACATGTAGAAAACATGTGAAATAAGTCGCGTTTATAATAAATCGTCAAAAAATGGGGAAAATGACGCAATAAGTATGTCATTTTATGACGCCATCAATCAGCTGATTCATTATACGGATGGCGAAAAATGATGTCATATGACTAGATTTAAAGGTTGAAGGTCGTATAATTTTGAAGCTTACTAGTAAGCCTTAAGTTTTGTCGACTTTGTTTCTTATGAAAAATCATTTAGTGGTAAAGTAAATATAAATAAAAAAATAACAAAACAAAAATCGTGTAATTTTATTTCAACAGTTCTTTTGTTGAATATGACATATATATATTTTTTGCAACATATGCACATTTTCTTCTAATGGGTGACCTTAAAATTCGATCAATGAACCAAACAATATCGACCTAATTTTAGCGCATATCGCATGACGTCATTTAAAAAGTAGTCCGTGCACGCGACAGGTATATTCCACAGTGTTGAATACAAGCAAGTATATTCCACAACGTGTTATACCGTCAATGTCGCGCTGAAAATGGGATAAAATATTTTATCTGAAGTGGTCCCTAAAATCGGTCAGTTTTTCAGTGGCGAAAAGTGACGGAACGAAAAAATATGGCTTTCAAATGACACGCGGCCAGTCAAAATCATGCAATGGCTTTATACTGATACTAAATTATGTACATCTAGTTTTCATTAATCTGGCCTTTTTTATTAAGATATAAGTTGTATATTATTGTGCAACATGTTAAAAAAAACATGATAACTTATACATCTTTATGCTACGTAATATTGGGACAACTTTGACATTTTGTGGTGAATTGTGATTGTATTCATATGTTGCCTTTTGACTTTAGGTGACCTTCAGATTGTATTATTAGCTCGGCTGTTTTCGGAGAAAACTCCGAGGTATTGTCATAGCCTCTTTGTCGTCCGACGTCCGCCGTCGATGCTAAAACCTTTACATTGGCTCTTAACAACTTTGAAACTTCATATGTACATGCACCTTGATGAGTTCTACACCCCACATCCAATTTAGGTCACTAGGTCAAAGGTCAAGGTCACTGTGACCTCTTATATAAAACTTTAATTTTGCCTCTAACATCATAGTGCTTCCACCTACAACTTTGAAACTTCATATGTACATGCACCTTGATGAGTACTACATGCCACACCCATTTTTGGGTCACTATGTCAAAGGTCAAGGTCACTGTGACCTCTAATATAAAACTTTGCCTCTAACATCACAGTGCTTCCACCTACAACTTTGAAACTTCATATGTACATGCACCTTGATGAGTTTTACACGCCACTTCCATTTTTGGGTCACTAGGTCAAAGGTCAAGGTCACTGTGACCTCTAATATAAAAATTTAGCTTTGCCTCTTACATCATAGTGCTTCCACCTACAACTATGAAACTTCATATGTAGATGCACCTTGATGAGTTCTACACACCATACCCATTTTTTGGTCACTAGGTCAAAGGTCAAGGTCACTGTTACCTCTAATATAAAACTTTAACTTTGCCTCTAACATCACAGTACTTCCACCTACAACTTTGAAACTTCATATGTAGATGCACCTTGATAAGTTCTACACTCCACACCCATTTTGGGTCACTAGGTCAAAGGTCAGGTCACTCTAAAAAAACATCTGACAAGCTTTCGCAGCCGAGCGTGGCACCCGTTATGCGGTGCTCTTGTTAATGTATTAATATATCAATATTAATTCAAAGTTAGCTAAATTTCTTCACATGTCATGGTTTATAACTGTAGCTTTTAATAAGCAACTAGAAAACCCCCAAAAAGAAGTGATATACAAACTTATACTTAAATTCATTGCGTGAATTCATTCATTGCGTAAAAATGAATTGGGGTAGGCATACTCAAAGTAAAATTTTCTTGAGATAGGAACGGTAAAACTTCCTGAAATTCATTCTTTGTGTAGCAAATATGTTGTGTTTAATAAATATGTACAATATATGCATTTCATCACACTACAAGTGACATAAAACGTAATTAAAGGTTCTTGTCACTGAACCATGTGTTGTTGTTTTTGCCATTTTATCCAGATAAGTGCATATATTATTGGACATCAAAGGCACAATTCTCTTTCAATGACACTTTTTAAATTCTGTATCTACTATCAAAACCCAGTCGAGTACGTTTATTAAGGAAATTGTCAATATATATGTATATCCCATTACAAAAAACTATATATTTTGGATATAGGGTTAATCCATGCCCCAGTAGAATCACATTATTTTATTTGTGTTCTATGTTAACTTTTTGTTTTGATGTAGACATTTTAGTTTAAAAAATATGCTGTTTTATTGTAACCATTTTTTGTTTTTTATTATGCCCATGATATATATGTGTGAGAGGGTGGGGGAAGGGGGTCGTAAACACATTAAAACTTTAACAGTGTTTTTATATCAATGAGTACTCAACCCCTATCGTAAATAAGCAACGTAAGAATAAGTTCAGAATCATCTCCCCTTGAAGTTGAGAAAAATATGAAATAACGCTTACAAGATGAAGCAGATTTTTTAAAACCTACACAGTTCTGTTCCATTAATGAAAACTGCACACGGATGCCAGTAAAAAAAGGAAACCAATGTAAATAAAATGAACTATGAAATATTTGGGGGTTACAACACAAAATCATAGATAATGGTTATTTGGGGGTTATAACACAACACGATAGATAATGGTTATTTGGGGGTTATAACACACAATCATAGATAATAGTTATACCAGTATCTGTTTCTATTTTGTTTAAAATAATCGGCCAATATATTATTATTTCCAGTAGAAAACAATCGTTCCATGTAACTTCATTGCGTGCCTTTTGCACTGAAATTCCCGACGCCATTTGATGCTTTGCATCAATTCTTATCTTGCTTCATAATATAAATGAAGCGATGGAGATTGATGGTTTTTCAAACTCATAAATAATGAGGTATGTGAAGTTGGCTGTTAGATGTTAGCTGTTCATCAGGTGTTTAAAACAGAAATGCACAGCTGTGCATTTCTGTTTTAAACATCTGATGAATAGCTAACATCTAACAGCCAACTTCACATACCTTAAATAATGTGTCGCTTGCCATCATAGGGTTGTTCATTATTGTTTGAAAATTCGAAGTAAATGAATTATGCATACTTGTTCTACTTTTGTACTCGACAAAACAAAGCACCTATGAATTACCTGTTCCGGCATTAACCGCATGTCTCCAGAAACGTTTCATGAGTATTTTATTGGCCCAGGGGCAAAATTAACCTCGCGATGCCGATTAACGTCTAGTATGATTAAGTGGCAGGATCGTATCCCGCACATTTAGATAGTAGAACGTGCTTGGATTAACCCATTTATGCAAAGTGGACTCTCCCATCCTTTAAAATTGGATCAATTTATTTCCAAAATTAGGGATGTCTAGTATATTTATTTCTATATTTAGAATATTTCCTACAGAAATTCCTTTTAGAAAACAGCGCAGACCCAAATGAGACGCCGCTTCATGTGGCATCTCATCTGGGTCTACGCTGTTTGCCTTGGCCTTTTTCCTAGACGCTAGGCATAAATGGGTTAAATATATATACTTTACCTCGCAGTAACGGAATCGTTAATCCACATAATATCCATTATACGTGCGTGCAGATTCTTTCGTCATTCCTAGCATAACAGTATCACATTTCATCCGTAAAATATATTATATATGATATTAAAAATGATTCATGCAAGTAGATATGCGGACTAAGAGTCGGCGGGTTAATATGAGAAACTTCGAGTCTCGAGATCTACCATACTCTCTTACGATGTTATGCTAAAATGCACAGATCGTTACCAACACTGAACTCCAGCAATGGACATTAAGATATATGACAAGGTATATGTAGAAACTTGAGCTAATTAAGCATCCACATTCCAAGTTTATCGGCAAGTGATAGTCAAAGACTACTCGAATTAATAAAAAATATTTGTATTTTGTATAACAATAAATCACACAGAATAAAATACTTTAACATAAACCAAATTACTTTTTTCAAAATAACCTTAAGTACAAACTTCACATTAATGCTGACACCATTATGGGGTCAGAGCGTAGTAATGTGCTTGCCAACCTGCGATATGTGTTTCTCAGTTTCATTGGTCAAGTATTGCTTGCGCAAGCGCAACCTTTTCCGATCCGATACGTATTCTCATTTGTCATTGGTCGCTTGCGCGCGTCATTGTTAGCGCATTTGCACGTCATAACTATCGCGTGTGTGCGTCATAGCTATCAGGTATTTCATGTCATATAAACCTCTTAATAAAATATTTCCTATGCCTCTTGTATGCCATCGTACACAACCGTTCATGACGCAACAGATTGAATGCAGACGCCTCAATTAAGATGAAATAGTCGAACTCCGTGCGGTTTAATTTGAACTCCCAATCTTCGGTCATAACTGGTGTTATCCAATCACCCGTATTTTTTATTTGACGGTCCATTCCGAAAGCTTTCTTTACCAAAAACACGATACAATCTGCATTATATTGAAATAGTACGCATTTTTTTGTAAAAAATTAAGACAATACAACATTCTTTTTAATCAATTTATGATGGTTTAAATTTTGGAAAAAAAAACACTGCAAACGTCAATAAGGTTATTTAATGACGTTAGCGACTGCGCTGTTTGGCACACTTGACGTTATAATTTATTTCACGTATGAGTAAATAAATGCCATAACCCAGAGCAATACTTGCTCACTCGAATATTTCGACTATATCAAATAGTTTTCATCAGCGATGTGCTGGTCAGTTGAGCGAGTCACGTGACGTAGGATGGTCACGTGACACGAGGAGAAAATTGTACATCGGCGGAAGTTCCAGCTCCTCGTCCCGGTTTAGCGACGGTCTTCGTTGTTTGATGTTTATTGCCTCTTTGACCCGCCGTGCGAGTCCTCGGATGCTAGTATTTTGGTGTTGTTTGGATCAATCTTGTGTCCTTTGTGGGAGCAATGTTCATATATAGCCGAGTTGGATCTGGCTACATGTTCTTTCAGTCTTATGTCTAATGATCTTCCTGTTTCATCTATGTAATCGTTTTTGCATTGTTCACACTGTATGTAATATACCATATATATTACAATAATATAATATATTAGTTCACGTAATCAATGCAAAACGAAATAAAGGAATATAATAGGCATACAATATATCACAATTGTATGGTATCGTAACAGAGAGCTATGATTATTGATTAACGTATGCTAACGTACAAACTCGTATAAGAACGCACTACTGAGGGAAAACACGATCGTGATGATCGTTTCAGACAAAATGAAATGCTGCGTTCACACAATCTCGATTGGCGCCATGATAAAAATCTTGGTTTACTGTGTTTAAAGCGGGTAAATACGATTTTTTATATGTGTTTAATTGTAATATATTGATAGAATTGATGTTACAATTACACAAAATAGGCAAGAAAAATTATACATTAAAGCCGAATTTCATAAAATGCAGCAAAGACAAATTAGCGGCCCGAGCCGATTGTGACGTACATATTTTCCGACAATAACCGAAGCATTCGTCTTTGTATTAGGATTGGAGTAAGTGTACGTGTGTCGTTTGAATAGATATCGTTGCAGGAATTCAAATAAACCGTTAAACTAAGTTTAGATTCACATCGTACATGTATGATATACATGCTGGCGAATTCGGCTGTACAGCCGTTTTCAATTTCAGAATTAAATATCTGGCTTATTTCGCATTTTTCGTCACAGGTTCTTCTTAACTTTTATTTTAATTTATATTGAAATATATATATAATACGTTTTTTACACATGTTATATAAATTCATAAATATTTGACAAAATCGTATATACCCGCTTTAATGATTGTGGTGATCTTAACAAACCTTATAGGGTTTTATCGGATTTTGAAGTCAATCTTGGTGATCGTGGAAATTTATTGTCCGCTATTGGCATGTGTTCGTGTCCGATTGCAAAACAGTAGGAACACAGAATAAGCAAATTGAACGAGAGCGCCAATGGCGTTGAAAGTTATTTGCAAGATACGGGGAAGTTTCTGCTAAAGTACATGTTAAAGGATTAGTAGTCTGAATGAAAATGTAAAAGGTTATCAAAAAGATTTTTTATGAATAAGAAGACTATTACCAAGCAATAAAAGTCCCCTACCTCGCATAAAGGAGTAATATAATTGTCTCCCTTTGTTTTTAAGGGACGTAATTCTTTTAAGTTTGCCTTGTAGATGGTAATTTTCTAAAAATAACTCGTTTTTGCCAATAACAGAATTGTTTTACGAACGAAATTTGTTTTAGTTTCTAAGAATATTTTTTTCACGTAAAACGGTCTAAGAAAAAATTCATAAAAAATGGTGTAAGCAATGTTCTTGGAAGAAAATATCAGAAAAAAAGTTTCTAAATGAAAAATTGTAAGAATTACGAAATACTATATTAAATATCTATAATTTCGTCTGCCCCAAATCAGGGAGGGCTTGGAAAAGGCCAACCGTTTCCCTGTGATTTTGAAATGCGGTATTACAAAAGCCTATTTGAGTTGCAAATAGACTAAAAACTCAATAATTTTCTAAATTTGAATGCTCTTAACGGACCCATGTTATTTTAAATGGGTGACACATAAACTTTTGTCTCGGGAATTGATCGCGAACGAGAGCAAACCAATTTATCGTCACGCATAGACACGCATCAAATCGTACTAAAGTCTAAACTATCAAATATAGCCAACGCTCTGTTACGCGTGGTTCGTTGAAAATTTTGCGACAGTGGAAACATCATTTTAGAGAGACCAAACTCAGGTATATTTCGTCAATCGTTGCGTCCTAGGTGGATTGATTCTTGACAAAAATACACACAAGGAAAACACAAAGTTCTTCAAAGGCGTGTTTGATCTCAAAAACACATTATTCACAGTTAGTCCAGTCAAAGATAATACTTCAGTCAGCACACTAGCGATCAAGCTTGATATTACTATTTGATTAAATGTTCTTTCTTAAAAACGCTAATAGAAAAAAAATCAAATAGTAAAAATTATCACGTAATCAAATAATAATTTTTTAAGTCATATTCGTGATTTCAGAGGGTAACATCGGCAGCGGTAAGACGTAGATAAATACATTTGGCCGCTACCGGATATATTACATCCCCTACAAAAATTAGTGATTTCAGCATCAACGCCATCACCGCTACCATCATAATTATAATGAATATTATACAGCTATCTTCATTATCAACATCAATAATAATCATCAATAATTTTCGTCGTCATCATTATCTTCATTATCTTGATAGTAGCTAAAAAGTGGAATAAAGACATCATTCGTATGGTATGAAGGCAATACAATCGACACCGTTTCCATAGTAACCGTTAAGACTTAGGTTCTGAATTGTTTGAGTGACAAGTTAAAACGGTCAAACGATATATCCTTTTAAATACCATAACAGAAAAGTATTTCGGATAGCTTGATTTTTCTTTTAATTTTATGTTCGCTAAACCAATAATTGTTTCGTAAATTGTGTGATTTGAAAGACTTCTTTAACCCTTCTATAGTTGCATCACCCCCTTCCCCTTAAAAAAACATCGGTAGTATCCACTATGCTTTAGCAACCATGCATAATGAATGTTTATGATTTCCGATCGTTAGAATTAATTTCAATTATATAAAATGAAAGTTGTTTCTTTTGATTTTTAAAATCAATTTTGTATTTTGCTGACACACATATAATATATAGTTATAGATTTAATCGTAGTTAATCAAAATAAAGATAAGTTATAATCTTTGTAATACTTAAATTATGTTTGTCCAAAAAAAAAGAACTGTGAATGAGTCTGAGCTGTTAATGGTTTCTGAGTTGTTTAATGGTTTCTTTGAGGACCATGCGGATGCAAGACATGCTGCAGCGGGCGTTTCTTGGCCTTGAAAGTTGAGGAGTGTAGTGAAATAAGGTCACTACCAACAACCTTACTGTTTGGCTAGCTCTTTAGCGACGTAGTTAAATTGACTAACTACCACTCTGGAGGTCGTGTGTTCAATCCCTGGCTTGAGTTCAGTATTTTCACATTATTCCATTATTGCCATTATACTTTAGCTACAATATGTTAATTTTCATCGATATTTTTCATTGTCCATTAGTGTGCATATCTTTTTGCCAATATTTTGTTATGATTACTACTTTTCATAGAATTAAGAACGTAATCGTGTATCGTTAACCAATACCTTAACCCTTACCCGACCCCTAATCCTAACCCTAGCCTAACCATAACCCAAGGTTATCTCCCCTATACCATGCCTCGCTCGTTGTAATTGTCCTCTTCCCGTGTCAATCGTGTATGGGGTATGAGTTGGCGGTATGCACCACTAGGGTTTTAGCAAGTTGGAAATCGGAACACCGTTCTTTCGTTGCCGGGAGCCTCAAAACCATGTGGACAAAAATGCCATAGCAGTCTACAGCGATGCAGCATTTCACATGAAACTGTGTTATGCCAGGAAAGAGGATGCAATTAAGCTTGCGAATGTCTTAATGCTCATAGATGGCGCCTTTCACCTTAAGGCGGAAGACCGCCCGTCAAAGTTCGGTGGTGAGGGTCCGATGCAACTATGCAATGTGGGTTTTAAAGTGAAAGACTGTCACGTGAACAGTGTACGAGAAGACTTGTCGCATTGCTTTGCAATTAAAATATTTAATTTGTGAAATAAAATATCGAAGTTATAAAAGTTGTATAATTGTTGAAGTTTGCAAGAATATGTACTCGAAGTTTTACTCGACGAACATTATAATTGTATTGATAAACATACATAACACATACCGTAATTACTCTATGTTTTCGGACACTCTAAGTTTTCGGACACCCCTTTTTTTGGCAAAAATAATTATTTTTCGTGACTGTTAATTTTCGGACACACAAATTGCGTCCATAATTAATGTCTCTAAGTTTTCGGACAGTATATTTTTTAGCTATTTTACAAAATTTCGGTCCTGTTTTCGATATCTAATGACACTTCGATCATAAAGTTTTACGACAAGATTTACATCATAAAACATGGCAGGTGCATGCCTGAGGGCAACGCACCATTACATTTGCGTTATTGGGTAAATAACCTTGTAAACCGGTATTGAATAATGGTTTCGCCTGATAGCATAAGCGTAATGACAATTATCAGGGGTAGTGCCCATTAACAGTTCAATTATCTACCGCAATGGAATTACCCATTATCAATAAAATAACTGTGGCAAATACTAAATGCTTCAAAGTGTGATGCACCCTATTGCAAGTTTTACGAACAATGGAAGGTGTTAAACAACAGCTATCGGAAATGAAATGATCGGTACATCAAATGCTCATCTTTGAACTCGTTGGTCAAAGTACAACCTTGTAGTAACTTTCTGTCCAATGAATTAAGCATTTAAAATTATTTAAAATAAGCGCGTGCTATTACCGGTAGTCGTTGATACAATTGACGCCATTTTCGGACACTTCAATTTTTGACTCTAAGTTTTCGGACACCTGTATTTTGTAAATATTTTTCGTATCTAAGTTTTCGGACACGAACAAAAATAATTATTTTTAAGTGTCCGAAAACATAGAGCAATTACGGTATGTATAAGATGTACAGAATGTTTATATGTACTTGTATAAAATAGGGATATACAACGAAGAACTTATAATATTCACATTTCAACTATTATTATAAATCTATGATCATTATTATTTCTCAGAGTTATCAATTAATTAAAGATCTTCTTACAAAACAATAAAATTGGTAACATGTTCGATGCACACAATGTTACTTATACCTTTCATTTGTTGTAATAAGTGTAACGAATACAACCACAATGATACGTCATACACGATAAACCAATTAGCCATATGTAACGTATTAGGAATATGGATTACTTAGTATACTCACAAATTGATAGCCACCTTGGCCCGTATTCACAATAGTCTTAAGTCTAAATTAAAGGCTCCGTCTTATATTTTCCTAGTCTGACTATCAATTTTCTAGAGAAAGAAAAACATGTTGAATTAATAAAAAGCGATCATTGTTTAGTTATCTCTCATCTCATCTCATTGAATGCGATTGTTGTGTGATTAGAATCATTGGTATTACACTTTTTCGATTCCTGTCTTAAATCCGAGTCTATAATTTAGACTTAAAACGTTGATGAATAAGGGCCCAATGGTCTAATATAAGTATCTAAATCTTTACTGACCTTGCAACTATCCTTGAAGGGCTGGACATTGCTGATAAACCCCAACGACTGTGGAACTGCGATGAGTTGGGGAAATCCTTTGAGAACGACCCTGTCCGAGTAGTTAAGGAAAACGGGATGCCCTGTGTTTCCAGAACAAGTAGCATGTCTACAAATATAACGGTGATGGTGTGCGTCAACGCTCAGGGGAAGCGTGCGCCACCCATGTTCATTGTTAAGGGGAAAAAGAGCAAATCTCTCCATGGATTCAACACTGCCGACGCTCCTCCTGGTGCCCGCTGGTTCTATCAAGAGAACGGATTGATGGCCGACGATATTTGAGAGAAGTGGTTTCTAAACATGTTCCTGCCGACTATTGGCCCAGAGCGTCCCCAGTTACTCATTCTTGATGGGCACAGCTCGCACGAGGGTTGCTGCAGTGCGATATGGAGGAGAACGTCAGTGTGCTCGCATTGCCGCAACACACTACCTCCAGCCACTTGACAGGTCTGTGTTTGGGCCTCTGAACAAGTATTACAACAGTGCTTGTTCAGAGTTCTTGAAACAGAATGCACTTAACCTCGTCAATAAGTGATCATTCCCCTCATTGTTTCGCGTTGCTTGGGATAACGCAGTGGTCCCGTCTAAAATCAAGAATGGGTTCCGGCATGTGGGATTTATCCTCTGCATCCTAGTGCAGTCTCTGACGCTGCCTTCGCGCCAAGAATCCCGAATGATACTCCAGCACCGGCTACAGAGGTTATTGCTCCGTCGACAAGCTCATTGTTGCCTGTACGTAAACAGAATCAACTTATGATTTTATAAAATCTACATAACCCATCCAAGGTGCATATATGGTTTCATAAAAACGTATTGTATACGTAATAATAGTAGAAACAAGACATAACGACCTTTAGTTAATGCCGAGTTTACAATAAAATATAAATATAAAATCTTTATAAATTGTTAAACGGTAAATATGGAATTCTTCTCTCCAACTAATTTAAAATAAAATTTCACTGCCTAACATTTATAAATATGTTCTTTATTTACTCAATGAGCATCCTATTCATTTACGTTTCCAAAACATGCCCTTATGAAAACAACATTACCTTGAAGCAACTCAAATAATTAACGACTGCGTGCGCTTGTGTTAAATACATGTATATACATTTATTGTACACTCCTAATGTTTTTCAAATATTATCATTCATCATTTACTTCATTTACTTTCTTTCTTTCTTCTCTCGTATGGCGGCTCACTATCTCTTGTCTCTTTTCGATAACATCATACTCATGCTGGCTCATCTCCTTTCCTACATCATCCCCAGTGGAGTAACATGAAACTAAGAAAAGTCAAAGCCAGCTTGAGTTTCCCGAAATTTAACTTAAGATTTTTAACACTTTTTATGATCATCATTTACTGTCATCAAGATCACCGGTCTGCCTTCTCTATATATCTTGTTGCTACGCAAAATGCCCATATCAAGTTTCATACAAATTCTAAGCGATCCCGATTCCCACCAAGTGAAGCCCCGCTGCAAAACACTATGTTTACAACGCGGTTGATTTGTACATGCTTGCTTACGAACTCACTGGTTGTTCTTCTTATCCTGATGCTATCAGGCGATGTCCATCCAAATCCAGGCCCACTATCGACGTCTCGAACACCGTCGATCTCCTCCGTCACTTCCTCTGTCGATTCCGACATTGACTATAACACTATTTCTCATTTGTCCATTACAACGCTCAGAGCCTACTTCCCTTTATACTGAATTGAACGATTTCGACATTCTTGCCTTCACTGAAACGTGGATTAATGATGATATTCCGAGAACAGAACTTCTGATGAACTCTTTCAAAGTTCCCGAACGCATCGACCGTCAGGATAGACATGGGGGTGTAGCGGTTTATATCAAAGAAAACCTTTTTCATAGGCGGCGAGATGACTTAGACATAATTGGTGTTGAATGTATTTGGATTGAAATTACTGTCTCGAACCGGCCTCTGCTGTTTGGAGCCTTTTACAGACCCCCAAATACCACACCCCAATAACATTCCGCTCTCACAGACCCAATACATCTAGCTTTCGATACTGGTATCCAAGACATTATTATAACTGGCGATTTTAACCTGAATGCCAATGTCACGACATCAGCATCTAAGCTTAAGTCCATAAGTGATCAGTTCTCACTTACACAAGTAATTTCTGAAAACACGCACTTTACAGAATCTTCGGCAAGCTTAATTGATCTAATATTAACATCAAACCCAAACATCATTCTTTCCAGTGGTGTTGCTGACCCATTTCTAAGTCAAACAACAAGATATCATTGTCCTATTTATGCTCTATTAAAACTTCATAAAAATCGACAACGTACTTACTCAAGACACGTCTGGCTCTTTGACAAGGACGATTTTTCTAAACTGCGTCATGATATTTCCAATTTTGATTGGGACTCATTACAAAACGAAAATATTGACATCTATGCAAAAAACATAAGTGACAACATAATTAAATTATCCAGTCAATGTATACCTAACAGAGATGTCCTCATTCGTAATAATGACCCACCCTGGCTAGACAATAATATACGGCGTTATATTCGGAAAAGAAAACGCGCTTATCGTAAAGTAAAAAATATTAATACACCATTTTTGTGGCAAAAATTTAGAACAATTAGAAACAAAACGTCAGAATTTATAAAATGCTCGAAAGGAAATTATTTTAACAAACTTACCGAAACATTAAAATCAAGAATCAAAAGTTCCAAAAATTGGTGGGCCACATTGAAATTTTTTATTAAATCCTCGGGAAACTCCGAAATACCACCAATCCAATATGGCAACAAAATAATTGATGATGCATTCGACAAAGCAAATATTTTTAACAATGTTTTTACATCCCAGTCAAATATTGACCACTGCCAAATACCAACATTACCGACAGTCACAAATAGAACCCAATCAAGCATCGGTCAACTTATTCTTGAACCATATGAAGTAGAACTAGTTCTTAAGGGATTGCCTCTAGGAAAAGATTCTGGTCCTGATGGACTAAATAATCGATTGCTCCTTGAATTGTCCTTAGAATTGTCTGGTCCTTTGTGTACGCTCTTCAACTATTCCATTCGCACGGGATCCTTCCCGTCAATTTGGAAAGACGCAAATGTTTGCCCAATATTTAAATCCGGCGACCGAGTCTTGTAAATAACTACCGTCCAATATCATTACTAAATACAATTGGAAAAACCTTCGAAAAAATAGTTTACAAGCATACGTTCAATTACTTGCATGACTACAATATCCTGACGCCGTACCAATCGGGGTTTTTACCTGGCGATTCCACAACAAACCAATTGTCGTATCTTTATAATATGTTTCCCAAAGCTGTTGATTCGGGGAAAGAGGTCAGAGTTGTCTTTTGCGATATATCAAAAGCTTTTGATATAGTGTGGCATGACGGCCTAATTTTTAAATTAAACGAAATTGGAATATCTAACATTATGCTAACTTGGTTTAAATCGTATCTTTCCAACCGTAGACAACGAGTTGTCCTACCAGGTTCCTGTTCTCATTGGAATGTCGTACCTGCCGGTGTCCCCCAGGGCTCTATACTAGGTCCCTTGTTATTCCTTATCTACATCAATGACATTGTTAATGACATTTGTGCAAACATAAGATTATTTGCTGATGATACCTCACTCTCAATCATTGTCGAAAATCCAACTCTTGCCGCAAACACTCTGAACGATGATCTACAAAAAATATCCACAATCGAATTTTATAAAATATTCTGGAATGATATAAAAACACATCTAATTTATTCACTTTACTATTCATTTCACAACAAAAACTTAACTACGCTACAAAAACAAGGTATTAAATCACTTATTCCAAAACCTGGAAAAAACTTAGAATCCTTATTAAACTGGCGCCCGATTAGTTTACTAAACAATGATTATAAAATTGCAACTAAAAGTATAGCAAACAGAATTAAAAAAAATTACCATCAATCATTTCAAAATCACAATCTGGCTTCATAAAAGGACGTTACATTGGTGAAAACGTTCGTCTTATCCAAGAATGCATAAACTATTTCAATAATTCAAATAATCCTGGTCTAATATTCTTTGCCAGAACGATGCCAGCCTTAATGACACAAGCAGCACGAACCGCACCAATAACCAACTCCAAGAAGGTCTGAAGCAGATAGACCAGACATCACTTCCTGGGAAATTCAAGGCATGGTTATACCAACATGGATTGTTACCAAGACTCATGTGGCCTCTAATGCTGTATGAGATAGCAGTTTCTACTGTGGAAGGCTTTGAAAGAACCATCAGCAGATACCTCCGTAGATGGCTAGGGGTCCCACCAAGTTTCACCAGCATCGGACTATATGGGAGGACCAACCAGCTCCAACTCCCAATATCATCAGTTGTTGAGGAGTACAAAGTTGCCAAGGCCAGGATGGTGGTGACACTGAAAGAATCTTCTGATGACCTGATCAGGATGGCAGGCATAAAGACTAGAACCGGAAGGAAGTGGTCGGCAAGCCAGGCGGTGTCCCAAGCTGAAAGTATACTGAGACACAAAGACATCGTCGGAACTACTACGGAGGGCAGACAAGGGCTTGGTATGATAAAACCACAGCGATGGAGTACGGCAGATAAAAGGGAGAGGAGTCAGATGGTGCAGAAGGAAATCAGGGCGAGCGAAGAGGAGAGCAGAAGAGCCCGTTCAGTTGAAATGGGTGGACAATGTGCCTGGAACAAATGGACAACAACGTAGAGGAAGTTTACTTGGGCAGACATATGGCAGTATGAGCCGCTAAGACTCAAATTCCTGTTAAGGTCAGTTTACGACCTGCTGCCATCCCCAACCAACCTCCACAGATGGGGTCTAGTGGAAGACCCAAGTTGCAGTCTTTGTAATAAGCCAGGCACCATGGAACACATCCTGTCATCATGTCAGACTTCGCTGACACAGGGCCGCTACAGATGGAGACATGATGCTGTCCTTAGGGAGCTAGCAGATGTACTTGAGCGCGAGAGAAGGAAGAAAAGAACAGCAAAGAAAACAGCATCTACAAAGATCAACTTTGTCAAGGCAGGGGAAACAACCACAAAGCAAGCTCCTAGAAACACGTCGATCTTAGATGAAACAGACCAATGGGAGATGAAAGTCGACTTAGGGAAGAAGTTGGTCTTTCCCGATATTGTCCAAACTACACTGAGGCCTGACATAGTGATATGGTCCACCAAACACAAGAAGCTGGTGACCATTGAACTCACCGTCCCATGGGAATCAAGGTGCGACATGGCATATGAGCGGAAGAAAGCCAAATACACTGATCTCTTAGACCAGTTCAGTTCCCGCGGTTGGAAAACATGGCTGTTCCCGATCGAAATTGGCGCCAGAGGCTTTCCCGCACAATCACTGTGGAGGATGCTAAGTGCCCTAGGAATCAGGGGAGGAGAGAGAAAGAGGGCTGTTGGGAGACTAGGTCAAGCAGCAGAGAGAGCGTCCAGTTGGCTATGGATTAAGAGGGAGGAGAAGAGCTGGCAGCTAACCACTGACCCGTAGTGCCTGATCAGCACTGCGGTTCGACCGCCCGGAGAGTGTCCTGGGATTAAAGGATGAAACACTTGTTGATGGGCGGCTCCCAGCTGATGAGTCAGTGGTTTCGTGCAGCACAGACTGTATTCAACACATTGCAGACTTTGAAAAGGCATTCGATTCGCTTGATCATTCATTTATGTTCTCTTGTTTAAAAAATATGAACTTTGGTGAAAGTCTCATTCAATGGGTCTAACTATTCTATACCGATATTAACAGTATAATCATTAACAATGGCTTCTTTTCAAACAGTTTTAAAATCGAACGAGAGGTTCGACAAGGATGTCCACTCTCATCATCGCTATTTATTATTTGCATCGAGTATCTATCACATCACATCCAATCAAATAAACTCATAAAAGGCATATCACTAGAACCTGACGAAGAAATCAAACAATCCCTATTTGCTGACGATGCAACTTATTTTTTAAATAACAATTACGATTCTTTCCATAACCTAATAGAGTCGCTAACGCTTTACGGAATTACATCGGGTCTTAAACTAAACAAAAGTAAATGTACTGTGCTACGAGTAGGTAAATTAATACAAAGTTATGTTCTATATAAAAAAGAAATGAAATTTAATTGGACATCCGATGAAGCCACAACGTTAGGAATTACATTCACAAATAATGAAAAGGATACAGTTCTTAAAAACATACTACCTAAATTACAGAATTTTAAAAACTGCTTAAAATCATGGCATCATCGTAAACTTACACTAATCGGAAAAAACACAGTATTGAAAACGTTTGCACTTCCTAAATTAATATATGTATTAACAGTTCTCCCAAATCCACCAAATGATGTTATTAACGATATAAAATCAGCAATATTTAATTTCATATGGGACGGTAAACCTGATAAAATAAAAAGAACTCAGTTAATTCAATCTGTAGAAAATGGAGGTATCCAATTAACGAACATTGACTCATTCTTGAATGCAGTCAAATGCAGCTGGGTTAAACGATACCTAGATAATACCAATACGAGTAAATGGAAATTATTCTACCAGAAAATCCAAAAAAAATATGGTGACTCCTTACTCTTTGAATGTAACATCAGCAATACTATCTTACATGAAATTGCAAACGAAAACATATTTCGGTCTGATGTTCTATCAGCGTGGAGTGATGTCACTCATAACTTAGAAACCCAAACCAGCAGTAAAACAATTTTATGGAATAATAAAGACATAACTTCAAACAAAAAGACGTTTTTCTATAAAAACTGGTTTGAACGAAGCATTAAATATGTCGATCAATTATTTGACTACAGAATTAAGGATTTCTGCTCTTTTAATAATATATGCTACATATACGGAATACCTTCAAATAATTTTCTGAAGTACTACACACTAATCAAAAGCATACCCATACATATTAAATCTGAAATCAATACAAATAATACACCATGTACTCAAACAACATTTGTAGAAAACATACTTGGAAGAAAAAACAAAACAAACAAAATAGTTTACACACCTCAAATTAAAAACCCTACAGAAAACTCCAAATTCCAAAATAAATGGCAAGTCCTTTTTGGAGAAAATGAACTTAATTGGAAACATATATTTACCATGCCATATTAAGCAACTATTGAAAGCACACTGAGAAATTTTCAATATAAATACATCCATAGAATTATAGCTACAAATAAATATCTCTTTAAATGCAAATTATCTAACTCAAATCTGTGTGACTTCTGCAGTGAAAACATTGAAACTATAGAACATCTTTTTTGGGAGTGCAAACACATCCAGCCTATTTGGAATCAATTAATATCTTTTCTTGAACAACATCAACTAAACGTTAAACTATCTTTCTTAAATGTAAGTTTCGGAATTAACTCATTGAAATCAATTGACTGTAATAATATCGTGAATTTTATGGTTATATTGATGAAATATTTCATCTTAAACATGAAGTACAAAAAACAAATTCCAAATTTTAATTGTTTTGTCCATAGTCTTAAACTTAAAATCCAGATTGAGAAAGAAATAGCCCTCAGTAATGACACATTACAAATCTTTGAACAAAAATGGAATCGGATTAAATTCTCATAATGTTTTGTCCACTTATATACATTTCACTCTAATGTTAGTTTAACTCTCTAAAATAGTTATGTATATTTTTTTTCAATCTGACAATATCATTGTGAATATACAACAAAACACACAAGTCCAGTATGCTTTCTTCTGACTTTATACAACTCATCTTTTTTCATAACTATTCATCTGTTGTTCTTTTCTTTTCTCTCTAAAAAAAAATATATATTAGCATATCTTGTATAACATGTCTGAACTTTATTGCTATGTACAATCACTATGTTGTATGATCATATACATGTTTACATTGTATGTATGATATTGAATAAAACAAACAAAAATATCCGACTGGGCGTCTGAATGGCTTGTAAATTTCAATCCGAACAAAACAGAATCTTTGCTTATACATGTATCTAGAAGCACACATGACCATGTTCACCCTACACTCATTATGAATAACACTCCAATTAAAGAAGTTTCTTCTCACAAACACTTAGGTGTAATTCTGGCAGAAAATTTAAATTGGTCAACCCATATAAATTATATAAAAGAAAAGTGTTGGAAACGAATTAACGTAATGAGAAAACTTAAATTCAAACTTGATAGACAATCCGAGGAAACTATTTACATCTCGTTTATTCGTCCAATTCTCGAATACGGTGACATCCTATTCGACAATTGCACACAGGCCGAAAAATATGAGCTCGAAAAAATTCAACACGAAGCAGCAAGAATTGCTACTGGCACAACAAAACTAGTATCTATGGAAATACTTCAATCAGAAATCGGTTGGGAAACTTTAGAATCTAGGCGAATTAAACACAAACTCATTATGTTTTACAAAATGAAAAATTCGCATGTTCCTGATTACCTTGCTAATCTTGTCCCGCTTACAGTAGGTCAGTCTGTCCCGTACTCTTTAAGAAATAGAAGTGACATTCAAAACGTCAACTTCCGAACATCATTCTATAAGAACACATTTCTACCCTCAACCATCGCCAGTTTCAATTCCTTGCCAAGTCATATTCAAAATGCACCATCTATTGCCGCATTTAAAAATATGTTGAATACTAACACTGAACCTTCCAGTAGCCCAAAACATTTTTACCATGGGCCGCGAAATCTTCAAATTTTACATACACGTCTTCGCACCAATTGTAGTTCTCTTGCTGCCCATCTTTTTAGAAAAAACATTAATGACTCGCCTAACTGCAATTCTTGTGACGAAATTGAAGACTGCAACCACTATTTCTTTCATTGTGCTAAGTTCAGTGTAGAACGAGCTCAGCTTATAAATAGTGTATCGCAGATATGTTCTCCATCACTATATGTTTTTCTATTTGGTGATCCTTCGCTTTCTGCCGATGAAAATTGTATCATATTTGACCATGTTCAGCGCTTCATAAAATCAACCAAGAGATTCTAGCCGCCATCCATTTTCTTCTCTCTGCCACCCTTCTTCTCCATAAATTTCTACATGACCGTTTACAACCTCGAAATCAATACTTTTTCCTGTTTATGTTTCCTTTCCCCCCCCCCCTCAATTTCTATTTCTTTTCCCCTGTAAAATTGCTTGTGTTTCTTTCCACCAATGTTAGTGAACTTGTATATACGTTGCATTCTGTATTATGTTTTTTGGACTTGTAAGTTGCATTTTGCATCTTGTATTGTCAATTTACTACGACGTCATGACATAATGTCATACGTAAATATATTATTTATCGGGAGAGGGCTCCAATAAGGTTCGCCTTTCAGCCCAATCCTATGTCAATGTCATGTAACTTGTGAATATGTTACTTTGTCGTAATAAATAAGTTTAAACCAATAAAATATTTTGAGGCCGTTTTGTTAGAGTCAAGCCAAGTCTCCTGTTGCTTTTTCCTAGCATCGCATAATAAAACATCCAGGTTTTTTCGGTAGTTAGCTAAAAACAATATTATCTTTCCATGTGGAAAAGCATTTAAACACACACATATTTTAATGTTATCATGCTTTACATTTTATAACAACATTTGTTCGTGTTTAACTTCTCAATATATATATTTCGTTTTTGTTTGCATTCATTATCAAACCATTTCTTACTTGGTTGTTGGGTTTGAAAACTGTGAGTATTTATGTTGTTTTCGAGCCTTTTTAAAGTATGTATTTACATATGTACTAGTATTTAAAAGCAATGTCAATCGGTCGACCATGTCACCCATATCTAGATTTTTTCTTTGCATTGACATCGGTTATGGCATAAGCGATTAACTCCTGTAGTTATATCCTTTAATAGCATATCACTTTAATTATTATCCCATTAAACGTAATAGCTTTCCGCGTTTATTACATGAACAGATAATTTTGTCTTCGTTTTTAAATCAAATGTGAGTGGTGCGTGATTTGAAAATTCGATAAAATCTTGAACGCAGAAATTCCTTATGTGGTCAAAATGAGTGTATATACCCAGCAAATAATCAACCACGCTTTCACCAAATTAATTGATGTTATGCGTAAAACACATGAATGTACCAACACTCACATCGCTCCCTATTCGACCGTTACATATTCGTAAATCACGATCTTTGCATAACTCCAGTAATCTGTCGCCTAATGCGTTCGTTTGATTATCATTAGATACCCGAGAAGTGTAAAAATCAATTTCGTCATCTGCTGTTTGAAAAACAGTCCGATTTCTGCCCTACCCTTGCATTAAAATCACCACAAAGAGAATACATACGGAATATTACGCTAGCCAATTGTTCCAAGAGTTTGTATTCAGTCGAGTGGCTTGTGTGATGACGTATCACACGAGAGGCAGAGCCTCGAGTGTAATGCGAAATAGCACAAGCCACGAGTTCACAAACTCTTAGAACAATTGGCTAGCGTAATATTCCTTTTATTATATACAACAACTAACTAAAACAGTTAACAATTGTATTTTTGCTTTAACAAAACTGACAAAACAATGACTTAAACGGTACGCCATAGTTTATTTAAGACGCGTATGAATACAGTTTATGTAAATTACCGTGTAAACATTTGAACCCGGAAAACACAGGATTCCGACACGCTTACCTTAATGACATCGTTAATCCAATGTTTATAACAATTAAGTTGACAACTTTGATCCGATGTTTATAACAAAAGCGTTGAAACGATATGCACTTCCACTTCTATTCTTCCATGGCTTTATCGAAACATAGTTTAATCCACACTATTTTATTGTAATCCTATCGAACTTTACATTTATGCATGATAAACACACACTCCAAAAAAGGTTCTGCATTCGTTCGTTTTAAACAAATAGTTTACTGTAAAAAAAAACACCACGTCCGACATGTCCTTAAATTCCAGAGGCAGAGAGTTTAAATAAAACTATTGTGTTTCGTCACAGAAATGACGCCACACGATGTACTACGTAATGTATTGCGTAATATGGGGATTTCCTATTTTCGGTGCGCGTAATGTGACGTCATTAAATGGGTCGAAGAAAGTAGTCCGGCTAGTATGGTAATACGGAATTTGAAACAGCGAGTAGCGTAATACGGGATTTTTTATTTCAACGATTGATACAACCTGTATTTTGTTAAAAGCATTAAACGGGTATATAATGAATGTTCGTGCCGAGATGGAGAAAGTTTATCTGGTGAGGCTTAGAAAAAAGAAAATAGGGCCAGCTTTAGCGAGCCCTATTATTCTTTTTCGGGCCGAAGTCTACAGCTTTAAAGATTGGTGTGAAATAAACACTGATGTTTAAAGCTTTAGATTTCAGAAATCTGGTGAATAAGGAAAGCAATCTTTGACAATTAAAAACCTTTATTAAGAAATGTATCATATGGTAAGACTGACATATAACCGTAATTGTATTTTCTCTTTGAATTCAAACCTCCTCTAAGGTGTTAAAGTATAGTCCTAATAAAATGTTTATCCTCCACAACACATGTTAACTTTCACCATCATCAACACAGATGAACATTCACGATCATCTACAAATCCGACATTAGATTGGATTTAGAAATGTTCTATAGAGCTATACTAACCGTTTTCCGGAGGTTTTATACGTAACGCTTTCAGATATTGAGCTGATTCTTGGTATGCAAGTCTACATACTGATGAAGTGTGAAAATTCGTACCGGTCCGTTGACTTAGTGCGTAGTTATGGGCCTTGGACTTGGCAATTATTGCTTAAAACATCATGCATTCGGAATTTAATAACTAACCCATTAATGCCTAGCGTCTAGAAAAACGGCATTGGCAAACAGCGAAGACCCAGATGAGTAAGATATATCAAACAAAATACGAAACGTAGTTCCTTTTATATTTAAAGTTTAATTTATAAAGATAAGTACATGATATAATATAAGTGATATGCCTCTCATTTCATTGAAGCAAACTCTAAACTAAAAGTGATTTTAAAAGAATGTGTGTTTGGCATGTTTGAATAATCCTTTATAATCAAAGTTTTCAGTAAACATTTATACAAACCTTGTAGTGCAGTTTTGTAATGAACCCCTGTGTTAACGCTGGCTATTGCCTCATTATTTTTTAACAATACAGTTTAGCCATATTGATAATACCTCGTTGTAATGAAATATTTAGTTCCGAGAATTAAACAATTTTCTTCGCTGAAATAAATACAACAGCAACAAATATTTACAGCTTTTGTGAAGTTCAAAATAAAAAACAAATAATTCAAGTTGGTAGTATATTAAGACAGACAGACAGAATTTTTATTGACGTAAACTTTGCAGTCTTTTGTAATTCACAAATAGTTAGTCATACATCAACATATATTTATGTCAACGTTAACATAAATTGCATTTAGCTAAATATAATCTTGATCGCATAAGGTTTATCACATACATAATAATACATTTTTAGTGATTTTACACAAATAACAAAATATGCAGTATAAAGAGTTTTGTTCGACTAATAAATGATTAATCTATCTTTAAATATAAATAATAAACTCGACAAACACGTCTTTGCAAATTCACAATATGCAACTACAATATTAAGGTTTTGCGCGACAAATATACACATGTATAAATGATGAATGTAATTAATTTAATAATTAAATTGTACATAAAATTTGGAGGATGAAACCATAAACATATTACAAGAGTAAAAATGAGTGATACAGCGTTTTGTTAGACAAACAAGTACACTAAAAGAACAAATTAAATTTAAATACTATGTATTACAAAAATGTGCGTTGATTTTTATGCATCTATACTATGAGATTAATTTCACAAAAAATGTCGGAGGATGAAAACCATAAACAAAATACAGTTATTAGAACGTTATACAATAATACACTGCAACCCGTTTTGCAATAAAATTATGCACTTCTGGGAATTCTTCTCTTAATTCCCAAATTGGTAAACATCCCTTTATATATACATTCAGCCTTGTTTTATCATATTTACTTTTGCAGACGACATTTGAAACTTACTTTATACCGTTCCAAATTTATATGAAACAATAAGTATATATGTGATGATTTTATTGCGAAACGGGTTGTTACACAAAATTCACATTGCAATAAAACATGTCTACACGTTTTTTCCATAATTTATTGCATTTTTGCGTTATCTTAACTATAGTACTAAATTGGTTGAAATCACTTTTGATACACATTCTGTGTTGTTTTATCGTATTAAATCTCGAAATGCACCACCTTCCATGCATTTTAATTTTAAGTCTAAACTCACAGTACTGTTGTGTCTATTTTTTTAAACAATATTATTTAAATACAACATTTGAAACTCCCTTTTAACTATTTCAATCCATTTGAATTACTTAATACAAGAATGCTGATTTTATTGCAAAACGGGTTGTTATAAAATTTTCACATTGCAGTTAGACACTCACAATAAAATTATTGCAAATACATTTGCGATGATTTTATTGCAAAACGGATTGTTACAATGCATGCTCCTCATATGAGTCGCGTTCTGAGAAAACTGGGCATAATGCTTGTGCGTAAAGTGTCGTCCCAGATTGGCCTGTGCAGTCCGCACAGGCTAATCAGGGACAACACTTTCCGATTTTATAACATTTTTCGTTATAATGTAATCTCTTTTTGGCAAAAATCCAATTTAGGCGGAAAGTGCCGTCCCTGATAAGCCTGTGCGGACTGCACAGGCTAATCTGGGACGACACTTTACGCACATGCATTATGCCCAGTTTTCTCAGAACACAACACATATCATTCTACTTTTGGACCAAGCTGTCGTCTGTCAAACCCACTGGTATCGTCTGTCATCCTGATATCTCTGTACAAGACAGCGAGGTCATGCGAACGCACACCTGTTGAAGACGAACTTAACTACCGCTTTAAGAAAGGTCGGAAATCACATTAGGGTCAGATAGTGCATAAATTAATGCTGGTTATTTTGTGTATACATTGAAGAGCATGAACTCAATAAAATATCTCATTTTCAATAACACCGTTTTACAGTTTAGAAGTGACTCAGCGTTTTTAGCATCGACCAGATCGACACGAGCAGGAAACAAAACCAATGTTATCGTAAGCTAGTTGCCCGCCATATTTAAACTTTTAGAAGCCAGACAATAATCATGTAGAAGAAGATAAGCATAAAGAAGTTTACAAATTTCGCCGATTTCGCCTGACGTAAAAGCGGGATAAGAAATCCGAATCATAGAAAAATGTATTTGCCATTGGTTGTTATTTCATTTCTTTCGCTTATCCGATAATTATTTTAATTATTTTTACATCTTAAATTTTATCAATGTCGGTAATTGAACTGATCCATATCTTTGACTGGTACGGGCAAAGTTCTTATCAAAACCGTGTCGTCTCAACTAACCATTAGCTGACGGTTTATTCAATAATTCTCTTCCATATACTTAGATTTCATTTACCCGGCCGTTAAGCACTGACGCCACCTGTTTTTTAAATATGCATTAATAAATTTGACAATGCTACTTCCGAGGTGGCGCGAAGGACCGGAAGTTTTAAGGTTAAATTTACATGGTGGGTAGGTTTTATAGGTTTATTTTCAAAATATTTCGGATAAGTTTACAAATCGGACAATGCAGTGCGATTCAGCGAAGTTTCATTCATCCACAAATGTACAGAACCATACAATCACAGCCCATTTGTGAACATAAAGGCCGTTATAAGTTGTTACATGGTTGAGTTTTAATAACCAAATCCATGTTTTTGCCTGTGTAACTTTCCATTCAATTAAAGCGCTTACGCCATTAATCGATTGCTTTCAACATAGGCAAGTGCATGCATTTAAAAAAACAGTGGCTTCTACAGGGTGCAGGATCACGTGACTTTTTGGGGTTCCAATTAAACTTTGATGGATGTAAACACACCAGCTTTATTTCAAAGAACTTTTTAAAACAATTTTCTCTAAAGAATTTCAACTAGTGCATACAAGACAGTTGTTTATGCTGCTTATGGCAATGTGATATATTTCAGAATTACTTTATTTAATAAGCATGTGTTCTTGGTAAAAAACTCGATCAATACTGCATTCATGTATTCAGTAATGCATCACGCAACGTCAGATTTTGGCGCCGATTTGTGACCTATTCAACGGTTTCTTCTTTAATATAAAGATTACGGCACACACTGCAAGAAAAATTGTCTTTTCTGCACTTAAGATTTTTGCAAAGGTATATAAATAACTTAAGATATTTGCAAAAAAGTTCTTAACGAAAGGTTTACATTCTTTCCTGCCCGTGTGTAAACCCCTGAACACCCCGTTGATCCTGCCCCTGTTCTTGCAGATGTAGTACATTCTTCCAAAAGAGATAGAGCCACGAACAGGAGGTGGCGCCAACTCGCGATGTATTATTTAAAGGTCGTTAAAAATAATATCAACAGTTGACCTAAATTTGACAATTTGTATTATCTTTATCTCATTTTAAGACTATCTACGGGAGAGTACCAACTGCAAGGGGTTTATAAAGCCATTTTGTACCTCAGGTAATTAGTACAAGTCTATTTTATCTCGTTCCTAAATCCTCGGATATATTCTTACCTTTATCAGCTTACAAGCACCTTGTTTATCTACTGCATCCATTTTGGTCAGCTCGCAACCGTTTTTAGTCTACTCGCCCCCTGTCGGTCAGTTTGCAGCATTATGATCGACTACCACCCGTTTCGATGAACTTGAACTTACTTTGGGTGACTCGCCCCGTTTTGGTAAAAACGCACCCATTTTGATGAACTTGCATGCAGTTTGCTCAACTCGCAACCGTTTGGATCAACTCGCACCTGTTTTGATGAAGTGTTATCCTTTCCGATTAAACTCGCTATCGTTCATTCAACCTATACCAATTTAGTCATTCGCACCCAAGTTACTCAGCTCGCCCCCACTTTGATCAACTCGTACCCAAACTGATTAACTAGCACCCGTTTTGATCTAATCGCACCCGTTTTGATCTACTCACACCCGTTTTGGTCAACTCGCACCCGTTTGTATCTACTCGCATCTGTTATGATCAACTAATAATAATGAACAGCCATAATGAAAGTAACTACTTGAAGCTATGCACTTACATAATCAATGCACTTCCGTAATCGATGAACTACAATAATCAATTAACCACCATAATCAATGAAACACACTCAATGCGCAACCATAATCGAATTACTACACAATTCAATAAACAACGAAAACAATCAACTACCAAAATAAATTAACTACCACAATGAATGAACTACCAAAATCAATTAACAACGAAGATCAATGATCAACCAAAATATATTAACTGCCACAATAAATGAACTACCGAATTTAATGAAGTACCATTATCAATGAACTACCAAAATTAATAAAGATTTCATAATCTGGAAGAAACGCTCAAATGAGTACCAGGCTAATTCCTGTGTTAATCGCTAATGTTTACTATCAGCATGAAATATGCGGAAATATCTATCACCTTAAATGGTCTAAAACGCGGACAACTACCATGTTATTTTGCTACCTTTATACAATTATACAATCCTATTATGAAAAGAAGCCCATGATAATTCCTTTTGAACAGGTATGGTGATGGTATTCCAATTTCATGAAGTATCACCTGTCCAACTCAATGTCTTTCCCAATGACTATGACGAGATAAGAAAATATTGGTGAAGAGTTAACCATCAATCCGTCACGAAATTTCAGTTCTAAAAGAGGCATAGGATGGTTGTGGATAGTATTTCACTATGGCAGGTAAGTCGTTCAAGTATTTTAACCGCGCTCTGGAAAAATAACTAGCTTAAATATATATGCGTGAATTGTCGTCCCTGATTAGCCTGTGCAGTCTGCACATGCTAAACAGAGAAGACACTTTCCGCTTTTATTTTCCTTTTTGTGTAAAGGAAGTCTCTTTTTAGCGAATTTCCCGTTTAACCGGAAAGTGTCGTCCCAGTTTAGCCTGTGCGGACTGCATAGGCTAATATGTAACGACGCTTTACGCACATGCTTTAAGCCCGGTTTTGTCAGGGCGAGACTCATTTGTTATGGCTTATATTGTAATCCGAGCATGAAAGAGCGTGCTCTGACAAATTATACTATGTGTAGTAAGGATGGTCATATTCTGGCTTACTTGTCCATTTGGGCTTTTGGCCTTCTGTATGTATTGTTTAATAGAACAAAAGCATAAAACAAATGCTTGGTCAGTACACCATTTTCTGCTCGAGACGACTACCAAACGTAAAAAATATATAAATTGTTGTATGTTCTTAATAGCAATTTTAGCTTGAGTGTCAGCAATAACAATTCAGTCGGATACTTGTGTGTTTATATTTAAATACCGGATACATTAACCCATTTATGTCTAGCCTCTAGAAAAAAGGCCTTGGCAAACAGCGTAGTCACAGATGAGACGCCGCATGATGCGGCGTCTCATCTGGGTCTACACTGTTTGCTTAAGGAATTTCTGTAATAAATATTCTTAATATAGAAATAAATATAATAGAAATCCCTAATTTTGGAAATAAATTGATCCAATTTAGAAGGATAGGAGAGTCTACTAGTCATAAATGAGTTAAGAAAGAACCTCGCGTTTGTCATGAAACATTTGGCGGACTGCACAGGCTAATCTGGGACGACACTTTACGCACATGCATTTTACCCAGTTTTCTCAGAACACTACACATTTGTTGCTAGCATATTATAAGACTTCTGAGATAATCATGCAGTGAATTATACAGAGTTTTCTTATATGCAGCCACAACCAACTACAATCAGCTACCTCTCGCCGAAAACAGTGACGAAGACTGGAATGATGATGTCAAAAACGACGTGACGTCATCGCATATTACAAGTTTAAACGCACCGGAAGTAGTTATTCGGGACACTGATGCTCTGCTCAATTCAAAAAAATCACATATTAACGGACATGGTACCGCCTATGAGTTTTCGCAATCTAGAAACCGGAAGTATGGGAACGCGTTTTGTTCGCCCACGCGGGCGGCAATAGCACTGGGGGCGGGGATTCTGGTTTTCGGTATCGGATATATTATCGGGTTTGTCACACCGACCGTTAAGGAGTACGTGTTTGGTCCCACCGGAAGTTCGGCGGCCCAGAGTGCTGCGCTAAAGAAGAGATCTGGCAACTGGAGAACAAAAATGCCCGACTGGGGTAAGTAGACTGTGTGCCCAACTGGGGTAAGATGACTGTGTGCCGACTGGGGTAAGTAGACTGTGTGCCCTACTGGGGTAGGTAGACTGTGTGCCCGACTGGGGTAAGAAGACTGTGTGCCCGACTGGGGTAAGTAGACTGTGTGCCCAACTGGGGTAAGAAGACTGTGTGCCCGACTGGGGTAAGTAGACTGTGTGCCCTACTGGGGTAGGTAGACTGTGTGCCCGACTGGGGTAGGTAGACTGTGTGCCCGACTGGGGTAGGTAGACTGTGTGCCAGACTGGGGTAAGAAACTGTGTTCAACTGTGATAAGTAGACTGTGTGCCCGACTGGGGTAGGTAGACGGTGTGCCCGACTGGGGTAATTAGACTGTGTGCCCGACTGGGGTAGGTAGACTGTGTGCCAGACTGGGGTAAGTAGACTTTGTGTTCGACTGGGGTAAGTAGACTGTGTGCCCGTCTGGGGTAGGTAGACTGTGTGCCCGACAATGGTTATTAGACTGTGTGCCTGACTGGTGTAAGTAGACTGTGTGCCCGACTGGGGTAGGTAGACTGTGTACCCGACTGGGGTAGTAGACTGTGTGCCCGACTTGGGTAAGTAGACTGTGTGCCCGACTGGGGTAAGTAGATTGTGTGCCCGACTGGGGTAGGTATACTGTGTGCCCGACTTTGGTAAGTAGACTGTGTGCCCGCCTGGGGTAAGAAGTTTGTGTGCCCGACTGGGTTAGGTATACTGTGTGCCCGACTGGGGTAGGTAGACTGTGTGTTCGACTGAGGTAAGTAGACTGTGTGTTCGACTGGGGTAAGCAGACTGTTTGCCCGACTGGGGTAGGTTGACTTTGTGCCCGACTGGGGTAAGTAGACTGTGTACCAGACTTGGGTAGATAGACTGTGTGCCAGACTTGGGTAAGTAGACTGTGTTCGACTCGGTTAAGTAGACTGTGTGCCCGACTGGGGTAGGTAGACTGTGTGCCCGAATCGGGTAAGTAGACTGTGTGCCCGAGTGGGGTAGGTAAACTGTGTGCCCGACTGGGGTAAGTAGACTGTGTGTTCGACTGGGGTAGGTAGACTGTGTGCCCGACTGGGGTAGGTAGACTGTGTGCCCGACTGGGGTAAGTAGACTGTGTGTCCGACCTGGGTAGGTAGATTGTGTGCCCGACTAGGGTAGGTAGACTGTGTGTTCGACTGGGGTAGGTAGACTGTGTGTTCGACTGGGGTAGGTGGACTGTGTGCCCGACTGAGCTATGTAGACTGTGTGTTCGACTGGGGTAGGTAGACTGTGTGCCCGACTGGGGTAGAAAGACTGTGTGTTCGACTGGGGTAGGTAGACTGTGTGCCGGACTGGGGTAGGTAGACTGTGTGCCCTACTGGGTTAGGTAGACTGTGTGCCCGACTGGGGTAGGTACACTGTGTGCCCGACTGGGGTAGGTAGATTTTGCCCGACTGGGGTAGGTAGAATGTGCGTTCGACTGGGGTAAGTAGACTGTATGCCCGACTGGGGTAAGTAGACTGTGTGCCCGACTGGGGTAAGTAGACTGTGTGCCAGACTGGGGTAAGTAGACTGTGTGCCCGACTGGGGTAAGTAGACTGTGTGCCCGACTGGGGTAGGTAGACTGTGTGCCCGACTGGGGTAAATAGACTGTGTGCCCGACTGAGTGTAGGTAGGCTGTGTGCCCGACTGGGGTGAGTAGACTGTGTGCCAGACTGGGTTAGGTAGACTGTATGCCCGACTGGGGTAGGTAGACTGTGTGCCCGACTGGGGTAAGTAGACTGTGTGCCCGACTGGGGTATGTAGACTGTGTGTCCGACTGGGGTAAGTAGACTGTGTGCCAGACTGGGTTAGGTAGACTGTATGCCCGACTGGGGTAGGTAGACTGTGTGCCCGACTGGGGTAAGTAGACTGTGTGCCCGACTGGGGTAAGTAGACTGTGTGCCAGACTGGGGTAAGTAGACTGTGTGCCCGACTGGGGTAAGTAGACTGTGTGCCCGACTGGGGTAGGTAGACTGTGTGCCCGACTGGGGTAAATAGACTGTGTGCCCGACTGAGTGTAGGTAGGCTGTGTGCCCGACTGGGGTGAGTAGACTGTGTGCCAGACTGGGTTAGGTAGACTGTATGCCCGACTGGGGTAGGTAGACTGTGTGCCCGACTGGGGTAAGTAGACTGTGTGCCCGACTGGGGTATGTAGACTGTGTGTCCGACTGGGGTAAGTAGACTGTGTGCCCGACTAGGGTAGGTAGACTGTGTGCCCGACTGGGGTAAGTAGACTTGTGCCCGACTGGGGTAAGTAGACTGTGTGCCCGACTGGGGTAGGTAGACTGTGTGCCCGACTGGGGTAAGTAGACTGTGTGCCGGACTGGGGTAGATAGACTGTGTGCCCGACTGGGGTAAGTAGACTGTGTGCCCGACTGGGGTAGGTAGACTGTGTGCCCGACTGGGATAGGTAGACTGTGTGCCCGACTGGGGTAGGAAGACTGTGTGCCCGACTGGGATAGATAGACCGTGTGTCCGACTGGGGTTGGTAGACTGTGTATTCGACTGGGGTAGGTAGTCTGTGGAATGTTCAAGTATAGGAGAACGTGGCATTTTCATGAGTAATATTTTAGCGTAATTTTCCTGACCCGCATTGTCCATGAGGATAAAAAAGATTATGTTTCAATGGCATATTAAAAACCAGATATAATGAAAACATTGTCATATTTTGCACAGTTATGAAGAATCTTAATATTGTTAAGTCTTTAAAGAATCAGAAAAGAATAACACTTTTTAGCATCAAAGTATTATATAAGGTTTTCGTCGAAAACACTTAAGCGACAGTAAAATATCATTAAAAATAACATTTTGTGGTATTAGATGTGAGTTTATTTGTTGCTAGGTACTGAGTCGTGTATTCGACTTGTTGACGTTGACCAAGATGGCGTCCTCGACGTCATTATAGGCGTCGCGTTGGGCAAAGACGTCTCAACAATGTTGACCGAACCGGATATGGCGGATTTCTGTCGGAAACAAGGTCAGGGTTCTGTAATCTGTACAATGTGTCTAGCTTTGTGAAAGCTGGTCCAATGCATGTTCTTAAACTACCATCCCATAGTAGCCTGTGCAGTCCGCACAGGCTTATTAGCGACGACACTTTTTATTGTATTTTTCGATTAAAGGGAGACACGTCTTGATGAAAATCAAGTTTAGGCAGAAAGAAAGTCGACCCTGTACGCACATGCATTTACCCCAGTTTTTCAGGGCGCGTCTCAAACACCGGCTTTGTAGTAATTTTGTTAACTTCCACATGACTTACTATGCCTTAATTGTTAGGTTTATGAAAAGACAAATCAGGAAAATATACCTAGTTGTATTTAAATTCCAATTACCGGGTAATGTTGTATGATGTTCGGGAGGTAAACTGTACTAAACAATTAATTAAATGTTGACAGTGAAGTGATCCCTACTAATTACGTATACAGGACTGACAGTTCCGTGCGCAGGCGCGGTTGTGGCGCTGCGCGGCCGCGATGGGAAGCTGCTATGGAAGACCAACGCTTACGCGGAAGTATTTGAGCTGCTCTGTCATGGCATCGACGTCAATCAGGATGGCGTGGATGACTGCATCGTCTCGGGGCGCCTGGCGGAAATGCGCGCAATCAACCCGCTTAACGGTAGGGGGCGCATCGGCTATAATTAGTTTAAAGTAAAATTCAAACCTTTTTAATTTGGCTCAATTGCATCGAAAGCCTAAGACTAATTAAAACGCTCTCGTGTCCGTTTCCTGGACAGAAACAGTACTTGGTGACTTGGGGGAGATCGAAAGAACGCTCCAACAATGGTGATTGAATAAATGACCTCCCGGTCTCAAGCAGACACCATATATATATTAATCCACAGCGACCCGGATGAAACTGACATGGTTTAAACTCACGTTTGTGATAAAACAGTATCATTGGGCCCGAATAATATTGCAGCTCAAAAATCACTTAAATCTGTTTATAACGAGCGTTATTTCCGTTTTAAGTTCGTTTTCTCGACATTATCTGTTCTGAATTGAACCTATAAGAATAAGTAAGTGATGTCAACTGATAAACCGTCAACAGGTTAACACATTGAACGATTGGTTAACCGTTAACATTTACTAGATATTGGTTAAACACGGGAACCTATTAAATTTAAAAAGTGTCTTTAGTGAGCGCTTATTAAAATGAAAAGTGAGTGAAGAGAATTAAAATTCGTCTTTCTATTGAGAATAAACTACCATATGTGACTTTGATATGCTCCTTTCAGTCTTCACTTATGGTTTTGATTGACATGGTGATTGTCGGCTCGTGTTGTACTTAAGACCATACCGGATACTCATATGTTTACTACAATGTATCCCGGGAACGGAAAATACCCTTAAAGGCATCCGGCCATACTCCGTGGTACCTTTTAGTATATTTTTCGTACCCCGGGTACTTTTTAGTATAATTTAGAGTACCCGTGGCAATTTTAAGTAGTACCTGAGCCGAAATGGCAAATCGAGTTGATTTAAGACCAGGAAAATGTAACAATAATGGCTTCCATGTTTCCATGGTTTCAGGCGAGGTGCTGTGGGAGCTAGACTCTAAGTACCAGAACCGCGGCTGGAACATCTACGCACCGGCGGCACTTCCGGACCTCGACGGCGATGACGTGAATGACATCGTTATCTCCCATGGCGGCGACCCCACCGTGCCGGCTAATGTAATCGGCTGGATTCTTTTGAGCCTCGCTTTGGAAAACATGGTTTTAATGCATAAGAGTACATTTTCGACCCAGATTTGCATGGACAGTCCGCACTTTCCGCCTACGTTTCTTTGTTTAAAGGATGTCTCTTGTTAGCGAAAATCCAGTTGAGGCGGAAAATGTCCTCCCAGATATGTCTGTGCGGACTGCACGGGCTGATCTGGGGTGACACTTTAAGCACATGTATTAAGCTCCGTTTTCCAAAGATGAAGCTCATTTAGTTTAACACCGGTGGTTTCAGGGTAATATCATAAGATAATTTTTGATTAGTTTTGTTATGTCACTGTTAAAGGGCCACTTAAAGGGATCTTTTCACGCTTTGGTAAATTGACAAAATTGAAAAAAGTTGTTTCAGATTCGCAAATTTTCGTTTTAGTTATGATATTTGTGAGGAAACAGTTATACTGAACATTTACCATGGTCTAATATAGCCATTATATGCATCTTTTGACGATTTGAAAACCTAAAAATTATAAAGCGTTGCAACGCGAAACGATTGAATAATTTGGAGAGTTCTGTTTTTGTCGTTAAATTTTGTGAAACTACGAAGATTGCTTATAAAGGTATAAAATACTTCATGTATATGTACTCGGCGGAATAGCTCAGTAGGCTAATGCGTTTTTACTTCAGGACTCTGGCAGGACTCCAGGGGTCACTGGTTCGAAACCTAGTGCGGGCCATGTTCTTTTCCTTTTTTAAATTTTATTCTTGATTTTTAACTGGAGCTTTTACGATCCAATGTTTACATTTATCGATATAAAGCATTTAATGAATAAGTTAAAAAATGCCAAAATCCGTGAAAAGGCCCCTTTAAAGGGATCTTTTCACGGTTTGGTAAATTGACAAACTTGAAAAAAATTATATAAGGTATAAAATACTTTGTCTGTATATACCCGGCGGAATAGTCGAGAGGGCTAATGCGTTTTTACTTCAGACTATCTCCAGGATTCCGGGGGTCACTGGTTCGAGCCCCTTGTACCGGCTTCTTTTTTTGCTTTTTTTAAATTTTATTCTTGATTTTTTACTGGAGCTTTTCAGATCCAATGTTTACATTTATCAATATAAAGCATTAAATGACAAACTTCAAAATATGCCAAAATCTGTTAAAAGGCCCCTTTAAACGTTAACAATCCGAACGACTCATGTATAGTCACTTCGATTTTTTTTAATAGCTTGATATACAACAACGGTTCGAAAAATTGTTATATTTTAACATGATCTACCATAATCTTTGCAATTGAAATGAGATCATTACTAAGTTCGGCTCAGTTGCTAATAATTAACAATTATATTTTCTTTGCTTATTGGAAAATACGCGATAAGTTCGTTAGAACAGAAAACTGAAGCTTTATTTAACGACAAATCATTAAAGAAGTAAACGTTGAAACTAATGTATTTGTAATTGTGGGACAAGGAATCTAATGTAAGGATGACGTACGTTAGAAATTATAATCTGACTTCACGAATAACGCGTTCATGTAACTCACTGGCCACTTCCGGCGCTCCTTAGGTGCACGCGCGACGTTCGGGCCACATTCTGATGGTTTCCGGCAAGACGGGCAAGTTCATTGGATCCTACATGAAAACGCCAAACGACAAGGAGACGTACATGTCGCCGGTCGTTCACACCCGGAAGGACGGCTCCAAGTACATCCTCATTGGCACCGGCGGGGAGACAGTCGGCGGTAGGAACGCTTGCTTACTGCTTTTCTTGTCGGCGTTCATTTTTAATGTACTTGCTTATGATTGATAGCTTATTTGTATTGTGTAAGAATGAAGAGAAATAGTCGTGAGTACGAATATCCTACATTCTTTTGATTGAATACGTGACATACAAGTTCAGGTAGATGTTCAGTACATGTCATAACTAAAAAGCAAAAGGGTACTGCTTTTTTGTAGCTTATCAATAAAGATGGCAAAGTTGACAGAAAATATCATGTACATACTATTAAGTCTGTGGAAATACGGATTTTGGATTTTTCATGCTAAAAAGATAAAGAAAAGATAAAGAAAGCCTTGTAAAAGGATTTACTGGTTACCCCATGGGCAATGACATATCTTTAGCTATAATCTTTCCTCTTAGTAAGCTATCAATTGTTTAGTGGATTATTCACCGCTGATCACGAGCCTTACTCTCGGATCATAGCGGATACCTGAACGCAGTGATGTAATACACGGGATTCTAAGATGGCGGTCAATCAATAAGTCTTAAATAGGCCTTAATGCTTACCAATACCAAACGAGGTATCTGTTACCATCGAGACCACACGTACATCGTTGTGACCTCGTTTTCAGGACAGCTGATAGCGATGTCTGTGCCCGACTTCTACCGCTATGTGCGTGGCCTGCCGCACGATCACCCCGTGCGCAACACGCAGGGTGCTTACACCCAATGGGGGTACAAGGAACGCCAAGCCAACGGTTCCATTTCCATCATGGAGTATGTACAGAATTTAGAACATTGTAACACAGTCCTGTTATTGTATGTCCTTTTCCTGTCTTAATAACTTTATCGAAATATTAAACGTCAACACAATTTATGTTTATTCAAAAGATCATTGCTTTGAAAAAAATGGAATATAATTCTTGTGCGTTCTAGATTAGCCTGTGCCGTCCGCACAGGCTTATCAGGGATGTCCGCCTAAACTGGATTTTCGTTTTTAAAAATACTTCATTTTAACGAAAACTATCGTGAAAGTGGAAATTGTTGTGTCTGATTAGCCTGTGCGAACTTCACAGGCTAATCTGGGAAGACACTTCAATCCTACTTTTTATTTCATTTTCCTGTCCGAGTAACACAAGTTAAATACCAAACGTCATCAACATTTATGTTAATAAAAAATATGTATTATACATTCAATCGCAAATGTCACATACGTGTAGTGCTCGTAATAATATATACGGTAGCAAATAATATATAATAGGTTTATGAGGTCTTGTAACTACTTAATATCTGTATTTTATGTGTTACATTTGTCGTTCCAATATGCTTGGACGATCGATAATGTATTGGGTCGATAGACATTTTTATTTCTCGTTCTTAAATGTGTTTATGTGTCGATATCTGATCTGTAAGCATCACAAGTATATGACGATACATATAATCGATATGTCTTGACTGTTTGCTTTCTCTTCGTCCCCGACAAAATAATTATTCGATATATTGTTTCTATTCCGTGTCTCTTTGTCCCCGAATAATAATGACGACACCTATATGAGATAAGTCATGTATGATTTTTGTCTCTTTGTCCCCGAAAAAATTACGATATTTATATTTGATATGTCATGCCTATTTCCTATTTGTTCTCGAAAGATTGCAGGGTGGTACCGCAGATGCTTGATATACAAGGCTGTGATGGTGCCGATATTTCATGATTGTATTGATGAACATTTCACGCCCTCGGGTGATCGTCCATCGGCAGTTTTCGGTCGATACATGATATTTGGATACATATGTTTCGCTCTATATGAGTTCTGAAAAGTTAGCGAAATTTGATTTATAAATGCTTATTTGCCCGTCCGCAACACTTTCGAAGAATGTTGATAATTTATGATACTAATATGGATGCCTATTTCCCGTCCAAATTGTGCAGAAAAGGGTAGTGATATTTCTTATATTTAAAATTATGCTTGATACCGGTGACCAGTAGATGGGACAAGGATATGCTAGTTCTGATGCTTATTTTAATGCCTATTTCCCGTACACAGGAGCCCGGACAAGGGCGTCATGGTGCCCCCGGTTCTGGTTGACGTGAATGGGGACGGGGTAAAGGACATCCTGGTGAACTCATTCAACGGCGATCTCGTGCTCTACTGCGGGGAGACGCTGGCTCCCATCTGGAAGATACATCTCGAGGACAGGGAGTCGTACAGGTAGGCGTCTAGTAAGCCAATCATCAGCATCAGTATCATCATTATCTTTGTCTTCTCTGTTGTCGTCGTCTTTTTCTTCTTCGTTATCAGGATACAATGTTTATTCTCCACCACCTCATCTTACATTGTCATCACCACCACAATTGTTATCATCAGCATTATCGTCGCTATAATTATCGTGATCACCTTAAGCCTCGCCGTCCAGATCCTTTAAATATCCTTTAACTATTGTCCTCTTAATCTTGTACTTATTTATTGCAAGCATACCCCTCGTCACCATCGTGTACCTCATCACTAATGCTGCAATACTCAGAACACATTCAAGACGCTTAACCCCTGTAGCAGCCAAATTAAACCATACTGAATCACATACATCAGCACAACAGTTATATCACACAGGCACCGAGAATATAAGGATACGTCTGAACATATAACAGCCACATGAATACTCAAAATCAAAGAATATTTCGTAAAATAAAGTTAATCTATAAAAAAAAAATCAGTGAACCTTATTGAATTAGCCAATGTTTCATTGCTAGATTTTTATTTATTTTTTGTCACAATATATTCCATGTGAATTTCACGCGGCGATATCCGAACATTAACTAGCAAATGCGAGATTGGCTTCGGGCAGAGTCGGAATCACGACGTGGTTCTCATGAGCTGCCCGAAGCCAATATTTTTTGTTAAATAAGCCTCGTTCTGGGCAAACTGGACTTAAAGATTGAGCGTTTAGTGTCGTCCCAGATTAGCCTGTGCGGACCGAACTACGCACATGCATTGATTCCTGTTTTCTCGGAGCCCGACTGAATGAATCTCAGACGTCATCGCAACAATGACATCAAACAACCACAAACGAGATACTGATACGTCTGTATAATTATATTCATCTTGAGATGTTATTCTGCGACCTGACATTTTCAGTACGCCTGCCCCGGGTTACTTCAACGACGACAATGTGCTGGACTTCATGGTTCACTGGAGCGTGGGGGCCTGGCCCTTCTATAACACCACTGACGTAAGAGACTCTCTCGTTTTTTTTTACTAACATCAACGCCGTAAGGGCCACTTCCGGTTTATTATATTAAACTAGCGAAGTAAGAGACACTTCAGGTTTTCTATTTGGCATCTTGTTGACAATTGCAATGACCATACATAACTGAAATTTCCGAAATAGGAGGCAATCAAAACAAATATAATCAATAATAGAAATGTTTAGGTTTTAACTGTGAAACTTACACGAACTTATTATTCGTAAGAAATTCTGACATGCTCTGACAGCATCAGCCTCATCATTAAAGTCACTCTCTCCGGCAAAAAGTATCAGCGGGAATCAGCATGTGTATTAATCTCCGTTGATGCCCGACGCCCGCTTCCGGTTGTGCTAGTCTTGTGCAATCATATTTGAGCCTCACTCTGTGAAAAGGGGGTTGAATGTATCTGCGTGAAGTGTCGTCCCAGATTAGCCTGTGCAGTTAGTACAGGCTAATCAGGGACGACACTTTCCGCATACACTGGATTTTTTTCAAAAGAAGAGACTTTCTTTTATTGACAAATATCATCAAAGCGGAAAGTGTTGTCCCTGATTTTTTTATGCGGACTTCACATGCCAATCGTGGACGACACTTTACACACTTAAGCCCTTTTCACAGAGCACAGCCCATATGTACTTACCCGCTCTCATGCGACTTGCAGACGGTGATCGTTGACGGCAGAGACGGAAGTATCCTATGGAACCTGACTACAAACAAGTATGACGTCACCTCCGACCTAGTGGCGCGCACGGACGCATTAAACCGTGACGTGTTTATTTTTAGAGCTCAAGGCCGCAACGGGA
>NC_068355.1:138432491-138452491 GCF_020536995.1 Dreissena polymorpha | reverse complement strand
TGTTTAGTATTTATGTAAATTTCCGCCCGATCCCGTCTTTACCTTGAGATTTTCCACGTTTAAGCTCACTGACACTTGTTTTTAGTTCGTCGTCTGTAATTGGCGAATTTAATCTATAATCGGCCTCGTTATCATACGCATTTGCATGTACATCAAAATTGTGTAGTGGGTTTTCTGATTCTTTCAATAGCAAAGAATTAAAGTATCTAGCCCACTCATTGGGATTGATAGGTGCATGAGTTGATGCTGAAAACCTATTTCGTTTAATAACCGACCAAAAATACTGCGGATATTTACGGGAGTCAATTAAAACTTTACGTTTTTGACGATGCTGGAACAGCATCGTCCAAGGTATCCTAACAATCGAAAAAAAATCACAATGGCGACCTATGTAAAAAACCGAGCCAGTCCGATTGAGATAACTCGATTTTTCAGTTACTTCCCTTTTGCATTCGCCACTGCGTAGGAGATTGCTCGTCATTGATAACATTCTCCTAGCAGAGTTGTCGTTCGTGTTTCAACATTCAACAATGGCCGCCCCCATGAGAGTCTCGATTCAAAACTTTCTTACTTCATAAATTGGCTTGTTTCGCTATTTAAAAGCTGTCATTTAGGATATATGAATTATTTATTCACTAAATCTCCGCTTATGACAACAATAGTTGGAATTTGAAGGACATATACTCGATGTGAATGAAGGACTTTCTGGATCGTAACAGCTTGACACGGCAAAACTGGCATACTGGTATTTTTAGTTATTAATATAAGTCACATTGTGCTTTATAAATTGTATTCGAGCATTTTGCGACTTATTGAATGACTATGATACCCGATAGCAACATTTCATCGGGGATTTGCAGATCACCAAGCTGTCCTGAAATTCAACATTGATTTCAAACTCTTTACTGGTTTGTAAGTTGTTTCTTAGTGTTAGTAATTTTATCATTTTAAAGTTAAATGAACTGTGTCACAGTAAAAGAGACATTTAGGCGACTGTGGCCAGTTTGGATCTAGACCAGCCTGCAGTCGCTTGAAAGCTGTTTGCTTAAAAGCGTTTTTCTAACAATAACAAATAATTTAATTGGATACTGATCTGACTGCGCTTTTCATGTGACCTAGCTCAAATAATAGAATTGTCATTAATAAAATTATTTATTTCGAACATTCATCAATTGTTTTTCTTGTCCCTTGGGATCAATGACTCCATCACTTTCCTGATGAGAATTGAATACTGCTTAAGGCGATGCTAGGGGGCGTGAGAGATGTTGCACCTTCCAGTATCGCTCAATTGTCCATTGTCGGCTCGGGTACTACGTACATGTACCCCGGGTACTCTTAAGTATACTTACATGTATCCCGGGTACGGTAAATATACTAAAATGTACCCGGGAAATTTAACCCTAAATCAGTCGTTGTCGACTTTTTTTTTGTAATAATTATATATACACATTTATGTCAATTTTCTGTAGAATGGCCTCTATATTATCGGAACACATACTCAAAAAGCATGTTGATGCAGTGTATTTTGAAGAGAAGTGTGTTTAAGATAATCGTTTGCGCGTTTTACGACCTCGGATTTTGGGCGCGAATACAACTCGGGTACAGTCTAATATGGACCGAGTACAATTACGTTTATTTGCCGTACCTGGGGTACATGTAAGTATACTTAGAGTACCCAGGGTACATGTAAGTATACGTAAGAGTAACCGGGGTACATGTAAGTAGTACCAGAGCCGACAATGACCGATCAAGCTCCATTATCCCTCATGAACCGACTCAAAAAACCGAGTCGGCAATATTTGACCTAATTTTTGGTTTGGTTGCTCTCGAGGGATCGAAAATTTCAGAATCTTCCTAAAAGCCCTACGGGTTTGATCCCCAGAAGTGACATTGAAAACTAGCATACTTTGTTATCTAGAGGCTGCTAAACCTGATATACAATGATAATGTGAATTTTCTCTCACATGATTTTCATCAGTCATATTATATAAAAACTTACAGCAGTAGTAAACAACTGGAAATAATTAATGAACGCATCTTTCATTTGTCTTTGACACTTTGATTTTGACATGGCCTAGATTTTAATATGTGACTGGACTTTACCAGCAGTCTTGTAACAGAGCTAAAGTTTAAATGTACCATTGAAGATCACCTAAATCCAGATTTGCTATTATAGACGTGTGGACAGTTTAAAGGGTGTGACAAGTAAGCAAACATTGGTCATTACCCAGAGGCCACAACTGATCTATGACTGTATTAAAACAAGAAAAATCAGTGCCTGATTTAGATTTCCTTAGATAGTTCAATAAAAACTAATTTCATAAGCCTGGTAACAGTTTAACGGTAATGCTACCAATGTGTCACACCAGGGCCTTGAATTTGAAATCTAGGACATGCATGGTCATTTCTTCATGAAATCAGGACACAAAATTGTATTTTAAGTCCTTAATTGACCTGGCTATAGTTCTCAGATTATTATAAGCTCAATCAGTATATTTATATCATTATTTATGTTTTGTGTATTGTAAACATATACACATTCATGCAGTTACACGATAGCAATAAATAATATCAAAGCTACCCATACTATAAAGGTCATTGACAAAGCCTATGGTCAAAATGTGAACACATTGAGTGTAATCGCCCTCTCGTGCCAGCAAAAACAACACGTTGACAGGTTGTCATTTTTGACAGTTCTACTTTCACTTTCATTTTGTGATATCAAACTATTAACAATTATGTGGCTGAGAAAAATATCGTCATTGCTTTTTATGCCCCGGGTAGGGTGGCCTATATCAGTTGAACTGTCAGTCAGTCAGTCAGTGTGTCAGTGTGTCAGTCTGTTCGTCCGTCCGAAAACTTTAATGGCCATAACTTTTTTAATATTAAAGATAGCAACTTGATATTTGGCATATATGTGCATCTCATGGAGCTGCACATTTTCAGTTGTGAAAGGTGAAGGTGAAGGTCATCCTTCAAGGTCAAATGTCAAATATAAAGCGTCGGTATGTCTGTCCGAAAACTTTAACATTGGCCATAACTTTTTCAATATTGGCGTGCATGCGTATCTCATAGAGCTGCACATATCGATTGGTGAAAGGTCAAGGTCATCCTTTAAGGTCAAGGGCTAAGGTCAAATTTTGCAATATTGAAGATAGCAACTCCATATTCGGCATACATGTGTATGTCATGGAGCTGCACATTTTGAGTGGTGAAAGGTCAAGGTCATCCTTAAAGGTCAAAGGTAAAATATATGGCTTCAAAGCTGCGCAGCAGGGGGCATTGTGTTTCACAAACACAGCTCTTGTTTAATATATTTTCTGCACATTTCTTCAAAAAAACTTACATCAATACACGATTTTCTTCGTTAATTCAATCATTCCTGACAGACTTGTGTACATATTTCGCTTACATTTTGACGCGCGTAGGTAGGACCGCATTACCGCTTCCGAAATGTGTATTCATACTATTGCCTTCGAGGAACTTATCTGATGTTTGACGGAAAGGGCCGAAAATGTGCGAGTGTGGGTCAAGTTCCCCACAGGTACTACTTTCCCATTCCCCCAATTTTTTTCCGTACCTAAAAATTTTCGTACCCAATTTTTTTTCGTACCGAATTTTTTTTTCGTACCCATTTTTTTTCCTTCCCAATTTTTTGTTCGTAACCAAACTTTTTTCGGTCCCAATTTTGTTGTTGCCAAATATTTTTTCGTACCCAAATTTGTTTTCATACCCAATTTTTTTTCGAAAAATTTGTGTACCAAATTTTTTTTCGTACCAACATACACAATTGTGGTGATTGTGGTGATGTAGATAAACTTAACTTGATGCTTTTATATCCATCCTCTCAAAAGCATCGTCACACCAGTACTGTCAGTACATTGATTTATTTTGGTATAGATATTTTTGCGTAAAGTGAGTTTTTGAAGGACCGACGCGCATTTGTGTACAAATGAAAATCGGCCAGTTCATTGAACCAACCAAAACGCCTGAGCAACGAATATTTTTCTCGCTTGGGCTTACTACACGCGCTATCCCACCAGAGCGGATTATTTTGGTATTTATTAAAATTGCGCCTTTTTTTATTGTGCGCATATCCACCGCAGCGGTTTTGTAAATGGAGATAATCAGTATCGTTTCATTTTTATTTATGCAATTTAAAATATCATCACGGCATCTTTGTAAGTTTTCTGTCAGTATCCTTTGAAATAAATCACAATATTTAATCCTGTATTAAACGTCTGACATACATGTATATCAGTGTTACATTTGTTATGTGAAATTATTAATAATAATAGTAATAACAACACAAGACTTGAATTTTGACATTTCCTAAAAGAAGCACTACTGTCGTTTAAATAAATATAATCCTCTACTGAATGGGAAGCAAATCGCATATCGACGTTATTGGTCATTATTGTATATGCAAGAAATTAATCAAATCCTGTCGTTATGGCATTTTATGCTGAACGCGAGCACAGGCAATTCAAGTTAACATCAAATACATCAAACAATATTGATTGAACCGTAGGCAACAGCTTTGACATTTGTGCACGAGACAAGTTTTTAGAGGACAACAACTTCAGGAGAATTTTCTGAACCCGTCGGTTCAACTTTTGGTGAGGTGAAGCTGGGGTGAAGTGTGAAGGGAAGGTCACATGAATTGACCTTTGTACACTAGACTCGTGTTTACGAGGAAAACAACAACAGGCGACCTTTCTGCACCTTGGTGAGGTGATACTAGGGTGAAGATCGTAGCGGCCAACTGCGACATAAGCTTTTATGCACTGATGATACTTTGTTTTTCGAACGATTATACCGTGAAACTGTAGATGTGGTGGGGTATTTATAATAGCGAGGACAATGGAAAAGTTGATACTTTGGATGGTCGATTATTAGTAACCATAAAATTGTTTTCGGAACTGATATAATTAATGATAACAAACATTATCAAATCTAGTTTTTGGAGACCTTACATCACAAGAAGTTATTTAATTGTATGCATCAGTGTGTATCTAGAAGTCTATGTTTTGAACATTGTGGTCATAAATATAGAAAGTAAATGCACATCTAAACATGTGTCATGATTGTCATCTATCTACATTTTTCAACTGACGACCAAATGAAAACTTACCATAAAGTTGTGAACTGAGAGAGGAGCCAATGTCATTGTCCTTGCTCATGCAACATATCGACCGCGAGTGGGACATGGGTCATCAGAGGTCAACGATCACGTGACAAACCGTTTTTCTATCGTCAAAACCGCAACTAGAAAGAGCGTCTGATTACGGTAATTTATGTTATTTATTTGGACGGTATAACTATAATGATCTTAATTTAAAATGAACAATTACGCGCTATACGTTTAAATGTAGTGATAAACAAGCCGGATTCACACGAGCCTAGTTGTAGGAAAACGGGGCTTAAACCATGTGCGTCAAGTGTCGTCCCAGATAAGCCTGTTCAGGCTGTGCATGCTAATCAGGAACGACACATACCGCTTTTATGGAATTTTTCGTTTATATGAAGTCTCGTCTAAACGAAAATCAAGTTTTATCGCAGACTCGTCTGTACAAGGAGTTTGAAATATGAATGTAAAACTGGTTTTGTTTAGTTTCAATCGCAATTTCAAACAGTGTAGTAACTTGGCCATATGGTTTCCTTCTTATTGATTTATATTTGCCTCGTTCTTGAAAAAAAACTGGGCTTTAATTCATTGCGTATAGTGCAGTTCGCACAGGTTTATTAGAGATTACAATTTCCGCCAAAAGTTTATAAGAACATGGGATGACATCCACAAAGCTTCAACATCTCTTTTTAGCAGTCTTTCTTATGTAATTTCAAGTTATTTTGCTATAAAGTGTATAGCTTTAAGTGATTAAGGCAACACAAATGATCGAAATCTTTTGCACCAAAACACTTACGGGCAGCCGCCAAAAGAAAGGGTCAGTCGGGTTGGTATGACAACTATTTTACGCCTAATGACCTACGTTATACACCAGAGCTGTTCAGATTTGGTTTAGCTTCTTCATTAAAGGATTATAGTGATATGAATATTAAACTATAATTATGAGACTTCATCTCGAAAACTTGTAAATTAAAAAGACACTTTTTTTGTTTCTTTTCCACGTGCGACGGAATGCACATGTAATAGAGCCTTGCATGTTGAGAACTGGGCCTAATGCATGTGCGTAAAGGGTCCAGATTAGCCTGTGCAGTCCGCATCGGCTAATCAGGAACGACACTTTCAGCTTTTATGATATTTTTCGTTAAAAGAATCTATCTTCTAAGCAAAAATCCAGTTGAGAAGGAAAGTGTCGTCCCTGATTAGCCGGTGCGGACAGCACCGTCTAATCTGGGAAGGCACTTTACGCACTTGCATTAAAACTAGGCTAAATGCATGTGTGTAAAGGATCGTCCCAGATTAGCCCGTGCAGGCTAATAAAGTAAGATACTTTCCGCTGAAGTAGATTTTTTTATAACAAGAGATTTTAAACGAAAATTAAATGAAAGCGGAAAGTGGGTTGTTTTATTTAGGCCGGATAATGAATGTTTAGAAAGAATTATCATAAAAAGTTGTACTGCACCAGATTTTCGTTCCTATTTGCCAAAAAAAATGTTATCTCTGTTTACATCTTAAAGCCCCGTCACACCGGACTGGCGTCCTTACGGCGACCTAATACTGTGTTTCTGAAAATTTTCGTAGTAAGGACGCCAATGACTTTTTCGGTAAACATGCAGTTTTTCGCCTTCCCGTCACACCAGCGTCTTGGTTTATGGCGTTCTGCGCGTCCTCACGGCGTCCTTAATACGTCCATGGCGACCTTATCGCGTTCGTACTGCGTCCTTACGGCGACCAAATCTGACCATACGGCGTCTGAGCGGGGTTCTTGGCGTTCTTACTGCGTTCTTATTGCGACCATAGTCGTCACGAGGACGCAATAGACGTACAACGGACTTACTAATGTCGCAATAAGGTCGCCATACGGTCGCCTTGCAGTCAATGATCATTTTCTGTGGGTTTGAGCGGCGACCACACGACGTCCAAGGCGACCTTACAGCGACCCTACCACGTCCGTACTACGACTACTGCGTCTCTACGGCATCCCTACGACGTCCTTTACAGAACGCCGTAAAACGCCGGACTTCGGCGACTACTTTCAACATGTTCAAAGTGGTCGCCCTGGGCTCGCGTCTTGAGCAATTTTCGGCGTCCTCACTGCGTCCTCTTGCGTCCTTGCTGCGTCCCTCCGGCGTCTATGGCGTCCTCACTGCGACCTCGGTCGCCCTAAAGACGCAGTAAGGATGCCAGTCCGTTGTGACGGGGGTTTTACGTTTACCTCATTTATGCTACATAAAAAACACTGTAATTTTCTCAAAAGAACACTTTGTTCATGTGTTAGCGTAAGTTGCTGATCGCGTTCACTTTGCATTCCACGGTCAAATAATCAGTGTCAATTTGTCAAGAATAACTTATCTCATGCCGAGCTCTTTGTTAAAGTAAAAAGGAAGACAATTTTACAGAAGCTAAGAATAATCTGTCAGGAAAAGTCGTTGCATTGCAATATTAAATGGAATTATTATGTAAAAAAGAATGCATTCATTATTTTCAAAAAAGGAAAATAAAACTAATGTCAAACATAACATGCTTACAATAATTTATAATTTCTGAATTGACAGTCATTAATAGAAATCGAAAATAAGAGCATCGCATAACGGGTGCCAACGCTCGGCTGCGGGTGCAGTTTTGAATAAATGAAAGCTTGTCTAATTTTTTTAGAGGTCACAGTGACCTTGTCCTTTGACCTAGTGACCCAAAAATGGGTGTGGCGTGTAGAACTCATCAAGGTGCAGCTACAAATGAAGCTTCAATGTTGTACGTGAACACACTTTCATTTTAAAACCAATCTTCAAAAGGTTAACAAAGGTTAACAAAATGTTATGGTTTTAGCACACGACAATCTAGCTATGACAATACCTCTCCAAAACAGCCGAGCTAAAAAAAATATACAACGCCTTTCATCGATTATTTAGCAAAAGCTTGTTTTACCGAGATAGCGTTAAAATTACCATTCAAAACATGCGCGGTTTAGTGGTAGAGCTTTAGTTGTGCTTCTAGAAGTCCCGGGTTCGAATCTGAATACCTGCATATTGTAATTGTATTTGTTTGTCTACTTGTATATTCAAAACAATTGCAAATGTTTTGGTTTTTTTTGCATATTTTTTTTAGAATAAGCAGCATCTCTGCTTATGAACCGCGTCACACGAGAATGGGCCTTAGCTCCAGTCCAGCCGGCGCATCCGCGCTAAAAAAACGAACTAAACATCGAAAATCTGTGAACAAGTCCCTTTAAACATTTTATTTGCTACGATAACATACCATATCAACAATCTTTCCCAACGTCACAATGAGGACGGAACATAATACCAGGTTTACAAATCATCATCATCATCATCATCATCATCATCATCATCATCATCATCATCATCATCATCATCATCATCATCATCATCAATCATTATCATCATCATCATCATCATCATCATCATCATCAATCATCATCATCATCAGAATAAATTGAAGTTGCTTTTTACTGAAAGACGACGACCTATTTATAACGCGATTTAGTGCAGATGAACTGAATGTTGAAAGACGACGACATATTTATAACGCGATTTAGTGCAGATGAACTGCTAGCTGATTTTACAATACATCGTATTCCTTCCGATGTATGCCAATCAATAAGTTGACATAAGGTGTGGCATGTCAGATTTTGAATCAATTTTTTGATGCCTATTTTAATTACCGAGGTATGCCATGACACAAATTAATCATGAAAATCAACAAAATGCACTGACTACAATAATGACGACATCAGTTATGGTTCTTCTGAACTGCAATTATCTTAGTATCGAAGTTGACATCTTTCATAAGGGAAAAGATATGCCCCGCGCAAACATTAAGCTCTTATTCAGAGCATTTCCCATCAATCATATCGAGCGATTGACTTTTCGTGTCTAAAACAATAGGTAAAATCAAATAAAAAGCATTAAGTATCATCGATAGGACACTTAAAGACAAACAAGAGTGCATTCCAGTGGAGCTGAACAGATGAAATAAAACTAAATAATTGAGTTCCGTATCAACTAAAGACGACCTTTGTGCACTTGACATTATTTTACGAGAGAAACGACAGACGACCTTTCTTAACCCGTCGGTTCAATGCGGGGTCAGATTAGGATAGGGAAAAATAAAAAGGTCAAAGGGTCATTACAGTTACATGCGGCAACGGCAAATACTATTATGCTCTAAAATATCAATTACGTTCAGCTTTTGACGATTTAAAAAGCATGAAAATTAAAAAGCGTTGCAACGCCAAACGATTGAATAATTTGGAGAGCTCTGTTGTTGTCGTTATATTTTGTGAAACTACGAGGATTGCTTATATAAAGTATAAATTACACCCTTCGTTTTGGAGGAGAACGGATGGCCGAGTGGTCGAAGTGGGTAGACTTGTATACCAGGACTCCAGGGGTCAGTGGTTCGAGCCCTGATGAGGGTTACTTTAAAAAATATATTGCGTTCTTGATTTTTAACGGAGCACTTTAGATCCAATGTTAACAGTTATCAATATAAAGCATTTAAAGACAAACTTGAATACATGCCAAAATCTGTGAAAATGTCCCGATAATACAAAGTTTTCTTGATTTTGCAAAATTTCAAACAGTATCATAGCAGAATAAGGATGAAACAAAAAAAAACGGGATTAAATTCAATATTCAAATAAATATTCAATGAAATACAATTATATAAAATCATAAATATGTTCTTTAAAGTCTTAATCATCAGCAATACATTTATTGTGAATGATATTTTCAGGCAAATGTTAAGAAGAAAACAACACGACATTTCAACCATTCAGTCATCCATGGTCAGTCTCACATTCACTTCTTTGCATTAGAAACGTCAGAAATGAAAGTGTTCTAATTATCCGAGGTAGTTTGAATTGCATCACCGTGCTCTGGTTCTGCGCCATTATCTCCCTTGACAGGAGTTCAAACGTTCGTGGCGCCACCTGAACGACCTTCACCGGAGTAATTTTACCGCTCTCGCGGAAACTATGGTAACCGTCGTGTAGTCTCATCAGCTCGCTGTCAACCTGTAGTTGCAATACCGGTCATTTGAATGTGTCAATAAATAGAAATTACACATATTGTTTAACAGGTTTATAAACAAGAGAGGCGTTCTGTATGGTATTGAGAAATCATAATCATCGCGAACTAATTGGGAGTCGCCTGATGTGCTTGGGTCTACATGGTCTACGTGATACTTCTATTTTGCCTACTCTATGAGTAATTATTATTTTAGAAACGTATGTTTACAAGTCGTTACGTCTAACCTCTTCTAATTATACCACTTTCCCGTGTACAACAATATCTTAAGTTTTCCTTACCAATGCTGTTTCTGTTTCGGTTAAATGGTGCCCAGATTGCATTTCGATAAAGATTACGTAGTAGCCCCGTCCTGAAACATTTGATCCATGTAATGTATTAAGTTGTGCAGCTGTTTCGCAGTACTTTTGAACTGAGTTAACCCATTTATGCCTAGCGTCTAGAAAAAAGGCCTTTGCAAACAGCGTAGACCCAGATGAGACGCCGCATGATGCGACGTCTCATCAGGGTCTGCGCTGTTTGCTTAAAGGAATTTCTGTAAGAAATATTCTAAATATGGAAATAAATATACTAGACATGCCTTATTTTGGAAATAAATTGATCCAATTTAGGATGGGAGAGTACACCAGGCATAAATGGGTTAATACCGTAAGTTGATGTCTCTTAATACAATATGTCAAGTCAGAATGCATGTAGTGACACATTTAATTACATGTAAACTCATTCTGAAATCAAATGTGTTTTAACGACTCGATGCACTCCATGTGACGTCATATGCCTACCGGACGCTCCTGGAAGATTATAGCTCTCCGTGGATATGAAGTCCACGTATGACTTCCGGTTCGCAGCTATGCACCACTCCACCGCATCGGCCAAAAGGAATTCAGGAACGCGCTCTGTGCACACGCAAAGAATGTCCCCGCGTCTGCAACGTTACGCCAGGCGACGTCAGTTAACGTTTGTCGTTCAAAACACACCAAATTAGTGGTAGAAGTATATGTTTAAAATTATTTTTGTTTTCATTCTATGAGTCTCGCTTTTGGAAAACCGGGCTTAATGCATGCGCGTAGTGTTGTCCAAGATTATTTTTTGAAGTCCGCACAGGATAATCAGGGACGATGCTTTCCACCATTACTGGGTTTTCGTTTAGTGATGACATCCTTTTCAAAAAGATTCCATGAAAGCGGAAAATAGTCACTGATAAGCCTTTGGTGACTGCATTAAGCCCGGTTTTCCCATACACGTCTATGTATTAGTGAATTATATGAGTAATTCGTTGTGATGAACGACTTAAATTTTATTTTATGGTGTAGAATATAAGCACATAAATTATGATAATTCGTCTCATGGGAGGCGACCCGCAGCCAGCAGTCATATTTCGCGCAAAATCTTGGCGTGTGTGGTATTTGGATGTGAAGTGCATACCTTCTGCAGTATTTGTACACTGGTACGGTGCCCTCGAAGCCTGCAATCTGCACGACGTCCTCCGATCTGTAGCGGTACAGCCCCTCCCACGTGGTCACCACCAGCTCGTACCGCTCACCTACTTCCACCTGCAACCACGAGGGTGGAATGTGCACAAAGTGCTTGATACATGTGCGTTAAGTCTCGTCACAGATTAGCGTGGAATGTGCACAAAGTGCTTGCTACATGTTCTTGAAGTCTCGTCCCAGATTCGAGTGTTCAGTCCGAATAGAGTATTTGAGAAACGACGCTTTCCGCTTTTTGGTATTTTTCGTTGAAAGAAAGTCTCTACATACATGTAGCAACCGTTTTCGGACTGCAAAGGCTAATCTGGGACGACACTTTACGCACATGCATAAAGTCCAGTTTCCAAGAACGAGGCTTACACGTTTACACCATACATCAATTTCATGTATACCTGATTGCAAAGAAGCGTCTCTGGTTGATCTTCGTCCACGTGCGCTTCCGGTATAAACTCGAAGAATATGAACGGCGTCATGGCGGTATATGTGATGTCGTCTGCCAACAAGTGCGTGTTCACGCCATAGAACGCCTCACTTCCTGCGTGGAACGTAGAGAACACGCGTAGGGATCCCAGATACTTGCGCCGCAGAATGTCTGCCTATACATGCGTTTAAATGTGTCAAGAATGAAATCAGCATGGTGATTATAACGAAACAAGGGCGTCTTTGTATATACAAAACAGCAAAACAATTGTATATACGTTTCAACAAGATCAAAATAAAGGGAAAAAAAATTGATACGCAGTTTCTATGCGACGTGTACATAACCTGACACATTAAATAACATAAGTTCTGTGGAAGTGCTGATCTGAATTAACACGAGTGACCGCTGAATTATTAATCAGAAAATAAAACGCGGTCAATGTGTTTTTTTTGCTCATAGTATTGAACTCTTCGTCCAACATATAACTTACGTACGTGCTTTTCAAAGCATCCCGTCGCCAGACAGAACACTCCTGCGCACTCCGGCCACAGGCGCGGCACGATGTCCTGAAACCCCTTCCGGAACTCCTGGCGAAGACGCCTCGCTGTGATGACGTCACATCCTCCCAGTTCCTTTATAAGGGCCTCGCGAACGTCCGGGGACAAGTTCACCGTGTCAGATAGACTTCCGTTCTCAATATCGTCACAGATTTGCTGCCAGTTCCTTTCTAATTCCTTGAAAAAATAAACACCCATTTGTGACGTAGAAAAGAATAAATTACAAATATCTTTCGTTTTAAGGCCGAACAGCAGATTTAAATAAATAACGTAATTTTCGTTAGACATGGTCCTGACGACATCCGGCGCAACGTATGGATTGAGTGAGTAGCTGGAAGCCACACCGGAAATAGGTCCAACTGTAATACTAGAGTTGCTTTTTTGAGTGCGTGGTTCTACCCGCACAGCTAGCCATTTCCTGAGATAATTGTTCCTTGGAATTTCCATAAAACATTTTTGTGACAAAAGAAGCCACTTCCCGGACAGCCTTCTTAACAGGCGGAGTGATTTAGGAAACAACTTGCTTTTACCGGAAGTTGTCCCGGACGTTTTTGCGATAAAATCCACTTTTCCGGGAAAGAAAACGTTTGAAGATTCATCGTTACAGACGATTTCTGTAAATCTTTCATAATCTTTATAAGACGTAAGAGGCACTTTTGTTCGAAATTCGTGTACGTCGTGTACGGAATCGACGCGGAGGGATCTCGCTACTTGGGTTTCTTTATTTGCACTGATAATTTCCGCCAGGAGTTTTTGCTGCTGTTCATAAACATTTATACACAATTTGCGGAATTTCCGGTGCATGATAAGCCCAACGGCGTACAAGGCTCGCTGGAGTACGTATTGTTTCAGTAAAGAGACGATGTTGTGGGTGGAGCCCGGCTTGTGAAGCAGGATGTCAACGCATATCATGATGGTGCACAGGCCGACGCCGGTAATGAGAGCTGAAAGTGAGTACGTGAACATTGAGCTTAGTTATGGAGAAAAAGGGGTTACATGCATGTTCGTAAAGTGTCATCCTAGATTAGCCTGTTCAATGCACACAGGCTTATCAGGGACAACACTTTCTGTTGAATGGAAGTTTTCGCTTAAAGCGAGTCACTCATCTGAACAAAAATCGAGTCTAGACTGAAAGTGTCGTCTCTGATAAGCCTGTGAACCGACTTCACAGGCTAATCGGTGACGGCACTTTACTCACATGCATTAACCCTTTTTCTCAGAGCAAGTCGCACATCTGTGTGCACAGCTATGATGTTAGGTACGCTTGTTTTATTTAAAGCCAAATAGGCTTTGCGTTAATAAAACACAACATTAAAGATATAATGCGTACATGGCATGTAAATGAAAATGGAAAACAATCTTAAACTGTAAAATATGTAAATTTGCGTTTGATGATTCATTCGTAATAAATACTTTTTATCATTGAAAATTCAATTCTTTTTTTGTACAACAAAGGTGTTTAAATTGAATATAAAATTTATTGAACACGTATTACGCGTGAATGTTCCTATTAACAAGAAACATAAATGGGAGTACTTTAAACACGAACCATAAAAAGCAATGTACTTTTGAACCCAAAACAAGTAAAGGTAAAGTGTAAATTAATACTAAATTCATCGATTTTAATGGAAAGCTATACACAACCGTATTTTAAACACATTAAGCATGTCCTTACCTGGTTTGATATGAAGCAGACACGTGGGCTGTTGCCAGGTGTGTGCCAGCAGCACTGTTACCATGACACCAAGGATGATTTGTACAACGGAAGTTGGTGTCCAGCGTTTCGGCCTCCACCGGCCCATGTTCTGGAAAAAAAGGGTTGATAGAAATAAACCACGTGGGATTGAAGTAAAAACGACCAAGTGGTCTAAAATCAACTCCGTGTACCGGATGTACAACCAGATGGTCTGCAATAAACCACGAATGCTGGCAAAAATAACCAAATAGAGTGAAATGTAACCAATGTGCTGGAAGAACAACCAATTGAACTGACGTCAAATCCATGTACCGGAAGTACAACCAACTCGATTTACATCAAACCCATGTACCGGAAGTTCAATCAACTTGATTTACATAAAACTTTAGGCCAAGCCCAGCTCTTGACTTCAAGTCCGGGTCAATCGGGTCAAACGACAACAAAGATATATATAAAACAATCAAGTTAATAACAGTTGTTAATATTTTTATGCGTCTAAAAAGTTAGCATTAAAACAATGATTTAACTAGAAATGGCGCGGCAGAGGCCGACGCGTATCCCCACGCCGCATGTTTGACCCAAGGGCGCCCAAGGGTTGGTAATGGGGCAATGCATAGTTGAGATTGTCATAAGAGAAATTCAGTATCAATTAGAAGTGAATCGGTGTAGAAATGAAGAAAGTATAGTAAAAGGCAATTTTGGGTGGGTATGGCCTATGTGGGCGGGGCGCCCTAGGGTTGGTAATGGGGCCATGCATAGTTGATATTGACCGTATTGTCATAAGAGAAGTTCAGTATCAAGTACAAGTGAATCGGTGTAGAAATGAAGAAATTATAGTAAAAGGCAATTTTGGGTGGGTGTGGTCTATGTGGGTGGGGTGCCCCAGGGTTGGTAATTGGGCCACGCATAGTTGAGATTTACCGTATTGTCATAAGAGAGGTTCAGTATCAATTTGAAGTGAATCGGTGTATAAATGAAGAAATTATAGTAAAAGACAATTTTGGATGGGCGTGGTCTTTGTGGACAGGGCACCCCAGGGTTGGTAATGGGGCTATGCATAGTTGAGATTGACCGTATTGTCATAAGAGATGTTCAGTATGAATTTGAAGTAAATCGGTGCAGAAATAAAAAAGTAAATGTAAAATAACATTTAAAAAAATGATCGAAAATCTCTGACCCGGCCCCATCCCAACCCCCATAACTTTTGACCCAATGGTCAAATCAAAATTCCAAATATTGCAGGGTCGCACATATGCTCATAGCTACAATTTGTGTAAGTTTCAAGGTTCTAGTGCTTAAAGTGTAGGAGGAGATAGTGGCCAGGACGGACGGACAGACGGACAGACGGCGGAGATAACCACAATATCCACACGCTTTTCAAAAAGCGTGGGGATAATTAGCTACTATAAACCACTCACATTTAACTATAAATGACCGTATCAACTCACATTTGCCTGAACAATCTGTTACTAATGATGTTATGTTAACAAACGTACAAAAATCGTCCAATCTATGACATCATATGTAATATTCCATTGAGGGTGCAGCAACAATTGGTCTAATGGATTTGTGAAATCATGAAACAAGACTTTTGCTTCTAACACACAAGGCTGTATCTCTTTTACATTTAAGACACTTACCAAAAATGCATTAAGCCAAGTTATCACAGGGCGCGGCTGATATACAAATAAGTTTCGCTCTGTGAAAAGGGGGTTTAATGCATGTGCGTAAAGTGTTGCCACAGATTAACCTGTGCAGTCCGCACAGGCTAATCAGGGACGAAACTTTCCGCTTTTATGCTATTTTTCGATTTAAGAAAGTCTCTTCGTAGCAAAAATCCCGTAAAGGCTGAAAGTGTCGTCGCTGATTAGCCCGTGCGGACTGCAGAGGACTAGTCTGGGACGGCACTTTACGCACATGCTTTAAACCCTCTTTTCACAGAGCAAGGCCCAAATACACTAATATTTTTTTAAGAAACATACCATGAACACAACAACTTGAGACGTCATTAAACGCTAGTTTATACATGAACACGAGCCTTGCTCTGTGAAAAGGGGGTTAAATGCATTTGCGTAAAGTGTCGTCCAATCAGGAACGACACTTTTTGCATAAAATGAATACTTGCTTAAAAATAAGATTTTTTTTATCTGAAAACTGTCATTAAAGCGGAAAATGTCGTACATTATTAGCCTGTTCGGACAGCACAGGCTGATCTGGGACGATACGTTACACACGTGCATTTAACCCCATTTGCACAGAGAGCATGTGTCTAGGCGCTAAAGCAAACTTGATGATAGTTAAAACTAACAAAACAAACAATTTTACGTACGCACATAGGTTTTCGACAAGTACTTAAATCATAAAGAAGTTGTATGTAACCTGTAACTCAAAGCAATATGTTTGACACCAAATAGTTATGAAATTAATAAATGAAGATATGTACTAAACAAAGGAGATACACTTCATGTTGATATTGAACATGTTGTATCCGTAGACTACCCGTGCATTTTCTGTCCGTATATAAAGAATTTTTATTATAATTAAAATTCTCAATGTCTCATATGCCCTATGCCTTTGGTTGTGTATCAGAGAAAAAAGCTATGGACAATCTTAATCGTATCAATGAGCCTCGCTCTGGGAAAACGGAACTTAATGCATGTGCGTAAAGTGACGTCCCATATGAGCTGGTGCAATCAGGGACGACACTTTCCGCCTAGATTGGATTCAATCTAGAATTCACCTCCTTTTCACGAATACTTCAGAACAAGGCTCATATATTCTCAGCGTTAATGAAATGCTTACCGAGGCTAAGAGGATGACTTCATTAGTCACTCGAAATGCCAAACCACACGCTGCAGTCTTGTATGCTTTCAAAGCATGCATTTTCGTCATCGATATCAATGTTTCTCGCATATATCTAGAGACGATCATTTCTCACAATCCGACTAGACATTACACTTGCATATCCCGAACTTATGATTGTTGTAAAACATAAACTAAAATACGTTTGACATTTACAACCTTTATTTTGTCGCAACAGTGTTCCATCACCCCCAGCGAAGCATGCCATCAAAGTCAAAGTTAAGCTTCCCTTTGCTTTACGGTAGAATTGAATTGCCGTATTTACTTTACTTAAATTATACTTGTTATACGCAATACAAATTGTTATAGTCGACACCATTTGTTAAAGCAAACACCACGTGTTATAGGCAACACGTGTTATAGGCAACACTTGTTATAGGAAACATCACTTGTTAAAATCGACACCTCTTGCTAAAGGCAATACCACGTGTTACAGGTGACACCAGTTGTTTTAGGCGACACCACTTGTAACAGGCAACACCACTTAAAAAAAACACCACTCGTTATATGCAACACCACTTGTTTAATGCAACACCACATGTGAAATGCAGTACCACTTGATATAGGCAACACCACTTTTATAGGCAACACAACATGTGATTATCAACACAACTTGTATAAGGCAGCAGCCCTTGTTACAGGCAATACCACTTGTTATCTGCAACACCACTTGTTTGTAACACAACTTTTTATCTGCAACATCACTTGTTACTAGCAACACCACTTGTTATATGCAACACAACTTGTTATTAAAAACACCACTTGTTAAAGCCAACACCACTTCTTAAAGGCAACACTATTTGTTATAGGCATCACCACTTATTATGGACAACGTGTTACTGTTGTACAAAACACCACTTGTTATTAGCAACACCACTTGGTAAAGGCAACACCATTTGCTATAGGTATCACCACTTGTTATAGGCAACACTGCTTGTTATATGCAATACCACTTGTTAAAGGCAGCACATCTTGTGTTAGGCAACAACATTTAGTTCATGACGAAAATATTTTATTTAATATCATAAACCGCACGTTGCTTAAAAAAAAAACACACGTACACACAAATAATTCCATATCATCAGAAAATATAAACAGCTAACATCAACACTGTCAACAACCGAACCCTCTTTGTCAAGGATATATGCACTTGCTTTTTATATGATCCGTACTGTACGAATACCAGTACTTCACTGCTTGAGACAGATCGTTATTGTTACTTTAATACTGCTAGCTCCAACGGAATCCATTGACAAGAAAACTGTCCGATTGACTTCAATTTAGGGCAGATATTTCCTGCTATCACAACAAGTCCGTGTAAAACATATCAAATATGAGCTATGCCATACCGTTTGTGTCAAACTACATATAGATACTAGAGCTCAAATAAGATGTGAATGCATATACAGTTTTTATTGCGGCGTTATGAACATTGACATTTTAACTGAAACAGGCTTATGAATGAACATACATTCTCTTTGTCCATGCAATTACGCATTTCAAAACCACTTCTCGGTATACATTAACTTTGATAAAATCTCAATGTCAGGGTGCTTATTAACTTCGTTTATTTTATTTTACAATAATAATTGAAGAAAAAAAAATCTGCAGTAAATAAATTTTTAAATATGGTGTAATTTTAATCTAAATTAAAGTGGTTAATAAATATTACTTTGTGAATTATTAATAGACGTCAAGGGTAGATTTTGTAACAATTATTGGTCGATTACTGGCCCGATAATAAATGTTGAAGTATACAGAACGTAATACCAACAGTTAAAAAATGTAGCATCCGTAACAATTTAAAGTATTAACCTATTTCCGCGGTTATAAACATGTTACAGCGGATCCTAGTTTATGACTGCGGTAAAACTTATATTTTTGCAGTAATGTCTATATCAGGGTGCAGGATAAACGAAGTTCACATGGGTTTACACAAAGGTTCACATGGGTTTACACAAGGGCTGGAAATAATGTAAACACACCGTTAAGAACGTTATTTTTGCAAATGTCTCATGTTATTGAAATACATGTACTTTTGCAAAAATCTTTTGTGCATAAACGACAGTTTTTCTTGCAGTTTGTGCCGATATCGTAAGAATATAGAATACGTCATTGAATACGTTTGAAATCGGTGCCCAAAGTTCACGTTGCGTGCTGCATAACTGTACACACGAATGCAGTAGGCCTATATATTAAATGCTTGACAAAGAACACAGGTTAATTAAATAAAGTAATTTCGAAGTTGTTCACATTGACATCAGCGGCATTAACGCAGTCTTTTATGTACTAGTTGAAATTCTTCAGATTTTTTTTATATTAAGTTATTTGAAAAAAAAGCACTTCTTATCAGTGTGTTTACATCCATCAACATCCAGTTGTGAGCCCCATACATTCACGTAATCCGGCATATGTAATTTTGACACAAACGGTACGGCATAAGCAGTGTGCGACAGAGAACGCTGTGGTGAGGTTTATGACATCACATCATCTCAATCGTGATACATCGGCTATCTCCGGAATCCTCTGCTGATCCGGAGTGCAAATGCACTTAAACACTATACCGGATGCGGTTAAGCTGATTAATATCATAATCAAATAAACTCTTTGCACTTCAATACTAAGCAAGATACGTAATTTTCTGTCATGTGTGTTCTCATACGTGACTGCCAGGTAGTCAACCATGGTGTTTTATACCGAAACATAAATAATTGTTGAATTGCGAGCTTGACAATAGTTATGACATCACACTGTTTGACAATTAGTCGTATTGTTTGTAAATTATCATGAAATACTTATAT